>NC_074687.1:22644460-22684460 GCF_029448725.1 Salvelinus fontinalis
GAGAGAGAGAGAGAGAGAATAATACAATGTATTATTTATTTCTGCATGTAACATGCCTTCACAAGTCACCATACACGATATCCCACCCAATGTTCTACCTGTGTCCTTTTGTTCACATGTACTTCCCAGCACAGTTAGTGGAACCGTAACCAGGCCAGTACAGCTCGGCATGGCTTGTTTCAGCTCAGTATGCCAGCAATCCAGCCTTGGTCCACTTGAACATCCAACCAGGTTGATACAGGTGGCTTTGCTGTAGTTCACTGGGCAGTCAACACCATGTCGGGCTTACATGGCGATATAGGCTTCCATGACAGATACTGTAGACTTCCATGACAGATACTGTAGGCTTCCATGACAGATACTGTAGACTTCCATGACAGATACTGTAGACTTCCATTACAGATACTGTAGACTTCCATTACAGATACTGTAGACTTCCATTACAGATACTGTAGACTTCCATGACAGATACTGTAGACTTCCATTACAGATACTGTAGGCTTCCATGACAGATACTGTAGACTTCCATTACAGATACTGTAGACTTCCATTACAGATACTGTAGACTTCCATGACATATACTGTAGACTTCCATTACAGATACTGTAGACTTCCATGACAGATACTGTAGACTTCCATTACAGACACTGTAGACTTCCATTACAGATACTGTAGACTTCCATGACAGATACTGTAGGCTTCCATGACAGATACTGTAGGCTTCCATGACAGATACTGTAGACTTCCATGACAGATACTGTAGACTTCCATGACAGATACTGTAGACTTCCATGACAGATACTGTAGACTTCCATTACAGATACTGTAGACTTCCATGACAGATACTGTAGACTTCCATTACAGACACTGTAGGTTTCCATGACAGATACTGTAGACTTCCATTACAGATACTGTAGACTTCCATTACAGATACTGTAGACTTCCATGACAGATACTGTAGACTTCCATGACAGATACTGTAGACTTCCATTACAGACACTGTAGGTTTCCATGACAGATACTGTAGACTTCCATGACAGATACTGTAGACTTCCATTACAGATACTGTAGACTTCCATTACAGATACTGTAGACTTCCATGACAGATACTGTAGACTTCCATTACAGATACTGTAGACTTCCATTACATATACTGTAGACTTCCATGACAGATACTGTAGACTTCCATTACAGATACTGTAGACTTCCATGACAGATACTGTAGGCTTCCATGACAGATACTGTAGACTTCCATGACAGATACTGTAGACTTCCATGACAGATACTGTAGACTTCCATTACAGATACTGTAGACTTCCATGACAGATACTGTAGACTTCCATTACAGACACTGTAGACTTCCATTCCAGATACTGTAGACTTCCATTACAGATACTGTAGGCTTCCATGACAGATACTGTAGGCTTCCATGACAGATACTGTAGACTTCCATGACAGATACTGTAGACTTCCATGACAGATACTGTAGGCTTCCATGACAGATACTGTAGACTTCCATTACAGATACTGTAGACTTCCATTACAGATACTGTAGACTTCCATGACATATACTGTAGACTTCCATTACAGATACTGTAGACTTCCATGACAGATACTGTAGACTTCCATTACAGACACTGTAGACTTCCATTACAGATACTGTAGACTTCCATGACAGATACTGTAGGCTTCCATGACAGATACTGTAGGCTTCCATGACAGATACTGTAGACTTCCATGACAGATACTGTAGACTTCCATGACAGATACTGTAGACTTCCATGACAGATACTGTAGACTTCCATTACAGATACTGTAGACTTCCATTACAGATACTGTAGACTTCCATGACAGATACTGTAGACTTCCATTACAGACACTGTAGACTTCCATTCCAGATACTGTAGACTTCCATTACAGATACTGTAGGCTTCCATGACAGATACTGTAGGCTTCCATGACAGATACTGTAGACTTCCATGACAGATACTGTAGACTTCCATGACAGATACTGTAGACTTCCATGACAGATACTGTAGACTTCCATTACAGACACTGTAGGTTTCCATGACAGATACTGTAGACTTCCATTACAGATACTGTAGACTTCCACTACAGATACTGTAGACTTCCATTACAGATACTGTAGACTTCCATTACAGATACTGTAGACTTCCATGACAGATACTGTAGACTTCCAGTACAGACACTGTAGGTTTCCATGACAGATACTGTAGACTTCCATGACAGATACTGTAGACTTCCACTACAGATACTGTAGACATCCATTACAGATACTGTAGACTTCCATTACAGATACTGTAGACTTCCATGACAGATACTGTAGACTTCCAGTACAGACACTGTAGGTTTCCATGACAGATACTGTAGACTTCCATGACATATACTGTAGACTTCCATTACAGATACTGTAGACTTCCATTACAGATACTGTAGACTTCCATGACAGATACTGTAGACTTCCATGACAGATACTGTAGACTTCCATTACAGATACTGTAGACTTCCATTACAGATACTGTAGGCTTCCATGACAGATACTGTAGACTTCCATGACAGATACTGTAGACTTTCATTACTGATCACTGATAACTCAGTAATTACCACTTAGCAGAACTGAGTATGTGATGTTGTATGTGATGTACAACAACATTTTGAGTTGATCGTACTCAAATAATTTAGCTGGATTACCATTAAGTTTTCATAACGGAATAATAACAATTCAATCTCAGTGAAACGTTGTGTGTATGTGTCGGGGGGAGGGTTTCTTAGGGTTGTCAGGGGGTTTATTGAAGTGTATATAGATTTCTTTTTTGATGGCTGATGATATATTATAAACTGTCATTTTCACTGGGAGACTGGCTGATGATATAATATAAACTGTCATTTTCACTGGGAGACTGGCTGATGTTATATTATAAACTGCCCTTTTCACTGGGAGACTGGCTGATGATATAATATAAACTGTCCTTTTCACTGGGAGACTGGCTGATGTTATATTATAAACTGTCCTTTTCACTGGGAGACTGGCTGATGATATAATATAAACTGACCTTTTCACTGGGAGACTGGCTGATGTTATATTATAAACTGTCCTTTTCACTGGGAGACTGGCTGATGATATAATATAAACTGTCCTTTTCACTGGGAGACTGGCTGATGACATAATATAAACTGTCATTTTCACTGGGAGACTGGCTGATGTTATATTATAAACTGTCCTTTTCACTGGGAGACTGGCTGATGATATAATATAAACTGTCATTTTCACTGGGGGACTGGCTGATGATATAATATAAACTGTCATTTTCACTGGGAGACTGGCTGATGTTATATTATAAACTGCCCTTTTCACTGGGAGACTGGCTGATGATATAATATAAACTGTCCTTTTCACTGGGAGACTGGCTGATGTTATATTATAAACTGTCCTTTTCACTGGGAGACTGGCTGATGATATAATATAAACTGACCTTTTCACTGGGAGACTGGCTGATGTTATATTATAAACTGTCCTTTTCACTGGGAGACTGGCTGATGATATAATATAAACTGTCCTTTTCACTGGGAGACTGGCTGATGACATAATATAAACTGTCATTTTCACTGGGAGACTGGCTGATGTTATATTATAAACTGTCCTTTTCACTGGGAGACTGGCTGATGATATAATATAAACTGTCATTTTCACTGGGAGACTGGCTGATGATATAATATAAACTGTCATTTTCACTGGGAGACTGGCTGATGTTATATTATAAACTGCCCTTTTCACTGGGAGACTGGCTGATGATATAATATAAACTGTCCTTTTCACTGGGAGACTGCGCTTGCATCTCAAATGGCATCCAAATCCCCACATAACACACTACTTTTGAAAGTAGTGCTGTATGTAGGGCATAGGGTGCCATTTGGGATACACCCTGCACATCCCACAATACCCCTGACATCTCGTCACGGTACCCCGAGGCTATAATAACTGTTTATTACCTGGAAACCCCATTTTATGATACCCCCTCCTCCCTCCTCCGTCTATACCAATGTTAACCGTTATTGAAAACACCCAGGCCTCATCGTATATTACCACATCACACCTGATCTGCATGCTAGCTCTGTTTGATACTTGCCTCTCCTTGCTTTGGTTATGTCCCAAATGGCATCTTATTCCTATGGGGAATAGGGTATCATTTTGTACGCATCTCTTTACTCTTCGGTGAGATCTGTATGCTCCCTCTGCCTCTTGTAATCTAATATCATGTGAGGAGGAATTGTTGGAACAAGATCTCATTTGTCTTTATAGCCCAATGTTGCCTTGAAGCTGATTCTTCTGTTTCTCATCCATCCATTTTCTGAGAGGTAATGGAGGGGAAATAAATAGGAAATCAAATGAAAGTTGGCTTTCAGAGTGCTGCTAATACAACAAGGGGGTATGAGTTGAGTTTAGCAAGGAGTAGAGGTTGACTTCCTTTGATTGATTTCTCTGAGGGGAAGTGTGAGGTAAACGTTTAGAAAATAAGGGAAATACAAAGAACTGCCAGACAGAGAGAGAGAGAGCACAGATCACAGAGACAGGGTTCTCAGAATGGTACATACAATTGAGGTAAGATAGTTGAGGGGGGCTGTCTTGGAGGAGACAGGTGTGTGTGTTTGGAGTAAACAGGTGTGTGTGTTTGTTTCCTATGGTGGTGTGTGGCAGTTCATGGGTGACTGTGTGACAACTCTGAGAGGATTCTGCCACCCCTGTCAAGGCGATAGCTCCCCTGTCAGCCGTGAAGTGGCTAGAAACAGGCCACAGTGACAACATGGCTAGGGTTGAATGGTAATGTGGGAGAAGGCAGTGTCTTCATCCCAAATCGCTTGCTGTTCCCTTTATATTGTACCATTTCTTTTACCGGTCCTATGGACCTAGTCAAAATAGTTCACTATATAGGGAATAGGGTGCCATTATTGAAACACACTCTCTTCTCTGTATCTCTCTAAAAAGAGTGCAGGTGGGGCTGTATTATTGATGTTAAATATGGCAGTATTTTGCATAACCTTTTACTCACCTCTGAATGGAAAGGTTCTTATTCTGTTTGTTTTCATGTGGCAATGGAGGTGATGACATGTTTCTTAGAATTGCTGCCTCACCTCTTTACTGATGGACCAAGCACCACTTAAGCCCACAGTGTGTGTGTTTGTGTGTGTGCGTGTGTGCATGTGCGTTCAATTGTGCTTTGTTGTGATTTTGTGTTGTTTTGGGCTGTCCTCTGGGCAGCAGCAGCAGCTGACAGGGCAGATGTCTCCTGTCTTAGTGGGGATAAAAGGTGTTTGATGGGTGGAAAAGACAGGCTTTAATTACATAGCAGGAGTCTACTCAGTAGCCTGGACACACGCTAACGGGGACTCATCTGCCCACTGGGCCTCAGGGGCTTCCTGTACACACAAACACACACATGAACGCATAGCTAACATACCTCCTCCTCTTTCCTCTTTCTTTCTGCAGTATGCGCTGGCACAGAGAACAAGCTGAGTACTCTGTCAGACCTGGAGCAGCAGTACCGCACCCTAAGGAAGTATTACGAGAACTGTGAGGTGGTGATGGGTAACCTGGAGATCACCAGCATCGATCGCTCCAGAGACCTCTCCTTCCTCAGGGTAAGACCTGACACTACCATCCCTTCTTAGCTTTTCACTGTATTTCTTCCCCAACTATTTAGCTTTTAATCTTAGACCTCTCCTTCTTCAGGGTAAGACCCAACTTACACATCACTATTAGAATCACGACTTGGACAATCTGTCCTGGAACACACCACGTTGTTGAACATTTCAGTGTCTATTCAATTAACTTTGGAACCAGTCATTTTCCACTCAACCTTGTTGGTCTGACATGGTTTTACTTTTACGTCTCCTCTTACCAATCAGCTAGGCTGTCTGTGACAGTCAGAGCTTCATCCTCTCTAACTCTGATCTCTAAATACCAAACACTGATTGTCTCCATGTTCCCTTCTGCTTCATGTGAGACTTCAATGGAAGTATGATGACCTGATTCTTTTGCTCTAATTCAACACAATCCATAGCCTCTGATTAGAGATTTAGAATAAATAATAATCAAATGGTTTGTTTGGGATTGATTGTAGGTTAGATGAGGGACCAGTGGTGCAATTGCTTAAGTGACCCAAAACACGCTCGTTCGCTCACACACACTTACATACACATGCACGCTCACACACCCTCTGAGGCCAAGTGAAATAATGATGTGGTAATGTGGTAATGATGTGGTAATGGGGGTTTGGAGGCAGGTCAGTGAACTGCTGTACATGAGTTGCTAAAAGTAGTGAACTAGATGGACTATATAGAATAAGTTACCATTTGAGAGACAGCACATCCCCAAAAGATTTCAGTCAATTTGGGAGAATTGGGGGGGATGGAGGGCTTGGAGGGCACCCTTGTTGTGCTGACTGCATTATTGTGTGTTGGGTTTATAGGGGTGGTTTGGCTTGGTGGTCGTCTGAACCCTAAGCACTTTATGACATGGTGCTTTAACCTAGTGGTAGGAAACCCAATCTCCAGCAAGGCCAGAGAGCACTTGGCCTCAAATGTATTTAACATTGATTCAGTGATCAATGTTTAGACAGAGTCACCTAATCAAGTTTACCAGGTCTATGTGTTACGATTCAGAAATTACATCGCAAAAGTAGGTGACTATAACCCCCATTCTAAAAATGGCTTTGATCAATTGCTTAAATACTTTTGAATCAGTATTTGTTAAAGAAAATACCCTCAGTGATACGTGTTTAGTATGTTTGTGTTGAAACAGTCTTTCTCTTATGTAAAAGCTGTGTATCTGTGTGGCGACCAGCATCAAGGCATAACACAGTACTGTTCTACATAACAAAACAAAACAGAAGGATTTAAGCCCTTCTGTGTTCCTCTAAACAACAATGTCGACCACTATATCGCCTTACCCCCCGCAATGAAAAGCCAAACACCAGAGCGTGGCATGCTGTGGAGGAGAGCGGTGGAGAGTGCAGTGTTACCGTTGGCCCCATACAGAGTTAACAGGTAATGGGACACTGCTCAACATTGTGAGTATGAGAGGGAAGCAATGTGCTGGTGAAGACAGTATGATTATTGTTGGTCTCTGCTACAAGCTAAAGTCCTACTCAGAAAAATCAATTAAAAGTTCAATTTAGCTCTTTGTATGCTGCAGTTTGCCATTGCAGAACTCACGAAGGGATGCACATCGAGTGACAGTGTTTAGAACCTTGGTTACAAGCCTTGCTAGAACACGCTGTTATTTCCTTACATGACCATAGAACAGAGGCTGGTTGCTGTTCGTTTACAAAATGGCCCCCCGTGGCGCTGTGCATGTGCCAAGGCTTCACAATTAACAAGGGTTAATTGAACATACTAATTAGAAACACAGGGTGCCAAGCAGCAAGGGAGCAGGGAGGAGGGCAAGGTAATGTGTGTATTTTTGGGTTGTTAAGATTATTATTATTTTAAAACACATTAATAATGTGCCATCCCTGGGGCAGAGGAGGAGGAGGAGGAGGAGGAGGAAAACTTCACCTTGAGGTGTAGGAGAGGGGGAGAGGAGAGGGAAATAAAACCTAGCTAGAAGCTCCTTTCCTTCCTGCATGGTGGCCTGGCAGTCTGGGCTGTGTGTTTGGCTGGATGGCTGGCTGTCTACTGGGTGATTGAAAGTGATGCCTGTGCTTTGCCTCCCTTTAAAAGATAGCCAGAGATGGATGGCTGCATCCCAAGCCCCCTGAACAGCTTTAGCAGTAAATAGAGTCCATCTTCTAAACTACATCCATACCGCTGATGAAACAAGACCCAGCTATAAGATTAATAACTGGAATTCTGCCCCAAGATCATTGTATTTTTTCTGTGTGTATTTTGAGTATGTGTATGTGTGTTGAATCCGACTTGTTTGTGAAAGTGTGTTTCTCGCCCGCAAAATGCAAGAAATCTTGCAGCATTTAATTTCCACATGATGGTTCACAGATAACTGTCTATGTCCCCTTCATTCAGTTGGATGTGCAGGATATGATCCAGTAATCCATCTGAGAAGGCATTCAGCGTTCCCTGACCCTGACGTCACAGTCTCCTTGTAGCCACAGTCACAAGATCTACAGCTCTACCACATTCCTTTACGTCAGGTGTAGGTTGGCTCACTAGCTTAACATGTTATAAACCTTATAATAAGACATCCTTAAGTTTCATACATGCTTATAACAACTAATAAAGCATTGTACCTACAGGCTGTACGTAAAGTTTTACCGCTAGAAGTAACCACTTCATAGCACAATTGTGTATCGAGACAATTAATCTATAGACAATCGTCCTTCTAGCACAAAGCCCTCCAACTCTCCCAACCTATCAGTCCCCTGCCTGGCTAATAGTGGCTCCCTGCCTTGTGTCTCTACTGTTAAATGGAGTGATGTGATTGGTGTCTCAAATGTCACCCTATTCCCTATATATTGTAGTGCACTACTTTTGACCAGGGCCCATCAAACTTTTGGAAAAAATAGCGCACTATTTTAGGGAATAGTGTGCCATTTGAGATACAGTCCATGGTGTTAATTATACCACTATCATTGACAAACGGAAACTGTAAATATTTCCATTAGGTTTCACATCATTAGCTTGACGATTAGAGACTGGGAAGAAAAGAGGTGGCGGGTAGGAGGGGGTCTGATAAGAAATTCTCTCTCTCTCTCTCAAAAGTGCTATATAAACTTTGTATTATTACTCCCAGCAGCACATCATTCTCTAATTACAACATAACTTCATTGACATTAAAACTCCATTTGAAAAGTATTTAAGTGAGTATTATTTTATAATGTTTTATACATTGAGTGTACAAAACATTAACAACACCTGTTCTTTCCATGACATAGACTGACCAGGTGAATCTAGGTAATAGCTATGATCCCTTATTGATGTAGATATGTTCTATAGTATGCACGCTAGTTCTATGCTTCCCATTCTTAAGTTTAATTTTTCGTTTTTGAGTCTTTTACTTTCGGTTTTGTACAGCGGTTTAGATGGTACAATGATTCTCTACTGTATTCTTGCTTGTTTTGTTACATAAACTCAAATTAGATTTCTGCATAGCGCATCTTTAAATCCACTTGAATCAGTGTATAGGGGAAGGAGACAGATTAAAGAAGGATTTTTTTAAGCCTTGAGACAATTGAGACATGTATTGTATTCATGGGCAAGACAAAAGATCTAAGTGCCTTTGAACGGTGTATGGTAGTAGTTGCCAGGTGCACCGGTTTGTGTCAAAAACGACTGTGTTTTTCACAACTGTTTCCCGTGTGAATCAAGAATGATCCACCACCCAAAGAACAACCAGCCAACTTGACACAACTATGTCAAGCATTGGAGTCAACACGGACCAGCATCCCTGTGGAACGCTTTTGACACCTTGTAGAGTACATGCCCTGACGAATTGAAGCTGTTCTGAGGGCAAAAGTATTAGAAATGTTAGGAAGGTGTTCTTAATGTTTTGTATACTCAGTGTATATAGCACGAGACTGGGCTGATTGGGTTGTGGGTCGGGAACTTTAAAACAATATCATAATGGCCCTTACAGTAGCAGTCAGTCCCCTGGAGTTATTTTGACCCTGTGTGTTCCAGAGGACAGAGGTCAAATAGGGTTTAATGAGCCTGGAGAACACGGAGGAGCAGAGGAGTCATTTAAAGTAGTCTGTCCCCAGCCAATCACCTCTACTCAGGATAAGAGGAGCTGTCTGCATTAATGACAGCAGACACCTACCTCTGTACATCGAAATAGGGACATGATAAGAGTGAGACTCATGGTCAGAGACTTTGACCTGTATTTTTCTTCTTACTCTCCCTCCACCTCTTGTTTTGTGGGCCATACTCTACCTATCCTGCAGCCTCTGTCCTGATACAGCCTGGATGGGGAAGGAAACTTAGTCTCCCTCTTTCTCTCTCTCTCTCTCTCTCTGTTCCTCTCTCCCCCTCTCCTCCTCTTCTTCTCACTTTTTACAGGCTGGTTATTTTTCCCTCAGGCGTGGTTGGTTGGTGTATGTGTACTGCCTGCCTGGGTAGTTGCTGGGCTAGATGAGATCAGAATACATCCCAACTGGCACGCTATTCCCCTACATAGTGCACTATGTTTGAACATACAGGGCCCATAGAGCTCTGGTCAAAAGTAGTGCACTTTTTAGGGAATAGGGTGCCATTTGGGACACAGCTCAGATTACGTTCCCCTGTTCCTCAGCACCCTTCATTATTAATGAAGACTGATGAAGTGTTGGCGAGCTCCTGTCTTTGAGGCGCGCCTAGATTGGATTGACAATCGCTATTAGCTTGCTCGCAAGTTCATTTCCATCACTTTAATATGACATGAATAAGGACAGAGAGAGAGAGATAACCCTGCACAAAGAAAGAGGGAGGGAGAGAGAGAGAGAGAGAGAGAGTGAGAGAGAGAGAGGGAGAGCTAGAGAGAGAGAGAGAGAGAGAGAAAGAGCAAGAGAGAGAGAGAGAGAGAGAGAGAGAGAGAGAGAGAGAGAGAAAGAGCAAGAGAGAGAAAGAACAAGAGAGCGAGAGAGAAAAAAAAGAGAGAAAGAGAGAGAGAGAAGGAGTGAGAGAGCGAGCGAGAGAGCGAGAGAGAGCGAAAAAGAAATAGTGAGAGAGAAAGAGCAAGAGAGAGAGCGAAAGAGAGAGTGAGAGAGAGAGCAAGCGAGAGAGAAAGAGCGAGAGAGCGCGAGAGAGAACGAGAGAGAGAAAGAGCGAGGGAGAATGATAGAGAGATTGAGTGAGAGAGAGAAAGAGTGAGAAAGAAAGAGCAAGAGAGAAAGCAAGAGAGAGAGCGAGAGAGAGTGAGACGGAGCGAGAGCGAGAGAGAGAGAGCGTGAAAGCAAGCGAGAAAGAGCAAGAGAGAGAAAGAGCAAGAGAGCGAAAGAGCCGAGAGAGAGAGCGGGAGAGAGAAAGAGCGAGAGAGAGAGTGGGAGAAAGCGAGAGAGAGTGAGAGTTAGTGATAGAGAGAGAGAGCGAGAGAGAGCGAATGAGAGAGAGAGAGAGCGAGAGAGAGAGGGAGAGCTAGAGAGAGAGGGAGAGCTAGAGAGAGAGAAAGAGCGAGAGAGAAAGCTCGAGAGAGAACGAGAGAGCGAGAGAACGAGAGCACGAGAGAGCGAGAGAGAGAGAGATAGGAAGAGCGAGAGAGAGAGAAAGACCGAGAAAGAGAAATAGCGAGAGAGAGAAAGAGCTGAGAGAGAGAGCGGGAGAGAGCGAGAGAGAGAAAGAGAGAGAGAGAGAGAGAGAGAGATCGAGAGAGAGAAAGAGCGCGAGAGAGAGAGAGAGAAGAGCGAGAGAGAGAGAGAGAGAAAGAGAGAGAGAGAGAAAGAGCGAGAGAAAGAGTGAGAGAGAGAGAGAGAAGGAGCGAGAGAGAGAAAGAAAAAAAGAGAGAAAGAAAGAGAGAGCGAGAGAGAGAAGGAGTGAGAGAGCGAGAGAGAGCGAAAAAGAAAGAGCGAGAGAGAAAGAGCAAGATAGAGCGAAAGAGAGAGTGAGAGAGAGAGAGCGAGATAGAGAAAGAGAGAGAAAAAGCGAGAGAGAGAGTGAGAGAGCGAGCGAGAGTGAGAGAGAGTGAGAGAGAACGAGAGAGAAAGAGCGAGAGAGAGAGAGAGTAAGAAAGAGAGAGTAAGAAAGAGTGAGAAAGCGAGAGAGAAAACGAGAGAGAGAGCGAGAGTGATAGCTCGCAAGAACAAGAGAGAGTGCGAGAGAGCGAGCGAGAGAGAGTGAGACGGAGAGAGAGCAAGAGAGAGAGAGAGAGTGAGAGCAAGGGAGAAAGAGCGAGAGAGAGAAAGAGCGAGAGAGAGAAAAAGCCAAGAGAGAAAGAGCCGAGAGAGAGAGCGGGAGAGAGAAAGAGCGAGAGAGAGCGAGAGAGAGAGAGAGAGAGAGAGCTCTGTCTCTGTCTTTCTCGCTCTTTCTCTCTCCCTCTCTCATTCACACGCTCTCTCGCTCTCTCTTCCTCTTTCTCTCACTCTTTCTCTCTCTCGCTCTTTCTCTCTCTCGCTCTCTCTCGCTCTCTTTTTCGCGCTCTCTCTCACTCCATCTCACTCTCTCGCTCCTTCTCACTCTATCTCGCTCCTTCTCTCGCTCTCGCTCCTTCTCTCGCTCTCGCTCGCTCTTTCTCTTGCTCTTTCTCTCTCTCGCTCTCGCTCTCTCTCTCGCTCTTTCTCTCTCTCGCTCTCTCTCGCTCTTTCTCTCTCTCTCTCGCTCTCTCACACTTTCTCTCTCTTGCTCTCTCGCTCTTTCTCTCTCTCGCTCTCTCTCTCTCTGAGCGAGAGAGAAAGAATGAGAGAGAGAACGACAGCGAGAAAGAGCAAGAGTGAGAGAGTGCGAGAGAGCGAGATTGAGTGCGAGAGAGAGAGAGCGAAAGCGAGAGAGTGAAAGCGAGAGTTAGCGAGAGAGAGAAAGAGCGAGAGAGAGAAAGAGCCGAGAGAGAGTGAGAGAGAGAAAGAGCGAGAAAGGGAGAGAGAAAGAGCGAGAGAGAGAAAGTATGAGAGAGCGAGACAGAGAGAGATAGAGCTAGAAAGAAGGATCGAGAGAGAGAGAGAGATAGAGCTAGAGAGATAGAGCTAGAGAGAAGGATCGAGAGAGAGAGAGAGAGAGAGAGAGAGCGAGAGAGAGAGAGAGAGAGAGATAGAGCTAGAGAGATAGAGCAAGAGAGAGAGCGGGGGGAGGCGCTGAAGGCAATGTTGGAATTCTGTGTAGGCTCTAACTTTTTCTCTTGGATCTCGGTCTGCTGTCTGACTGATGGTGGTCAGGAAAGACACAGTTATAGGAGCTAAGCAGACAGAAGCAGAGAGATGCCTGATGCCACTATCCACTAGCTTTATATTGATTCTCCCTGTTCTATATAGGAACACATTACAGCAGGCAATGGGTGGTAGTATGAGGTAGATGAGGGTGTCTGTGTGTTTGGTGAAATTCGCTTTAAACCCTACTCCCTTGGAATGATTATTTAGAGAGCGATGTGAGATGTCTGTCTGGGCCTTTGTGTGCTTCAGTGTGTGGTTATGTGTGCGTGCATGTTGTGTTTGTGCATGCGCGTGTGTGTGTATGCATGATGTGGTTGCACTTTCATGCGTACATGCATCTGTCCCTGCGTCCGTCTGCTTGTGTGTGTGCGTGTGTGTGTAATCTTGCACAGTGCACAGTGCTGTATCAAGGTTTAAACGTTTTTCCCAGGCTGACTGACAGGTACATTTTCTCTCTGTGGCCCTGCTGGGTTTGGGGAGGCCATTCTATCCCCTGTCTGTCATGGAATAGATAGATAGTGGATAGATAGAGCGTGGAAATGAAAGAAGCGCCTCAAATTGTTTCTTCTTCCTTTCCGTGATTTACTGGTTTGACTGTGTTGGCTGGAGCCACCCCAGAAATTCTCTCATGTTTTCTTCTTCTCCTTCTCATTCTCTCTTTCCTTACTCTCTTTCACTTACCCTCCCTCCCTCCCTCCCTCCCTCCCTTCCTTCCTTCCTTCCTTCCTTGTCATCCTGTCGTAGTTCTGGCATCCAGCCACTTGGGACAGTGATGGTTGTCCAACCCTTCACCTGACAGCCCAGGTACAGCCAGTCACTCTATTGACAATAACCATTGTTGTGAACAGAGGTTTTGGTCGATGTCAATAGCTAGCTCCTGCTCTCTGTTGACATAAGTTGCTGCTGGTTACGTTCCAAATGGCACCCGATTTCCGATATAGTGCACTACTTTTGACCAGGGCCCATAGGGAGATTTTCCAAAGTAGTGCACTTTATAGGGAATAGGGTGCCATTTGGGACGCAGTTAAGTGTCAGGAAGATGCATGGCCCTGTAGTTCAGGCCTGGCTGGGACACAGTGTCTTCTCCTCTTCTCCCAGAAACAGCTAATGATGTTACACACCTTTGATTGACATCTTCATTAAAGGACCATCCATCATGGTGGATGGCTAGGTTGGTTACCTACCCACCGGTTTGTGTACAGAGACAGGATTCAGGAGTGTCTGGACATGACGTCTAGACATTTAGAAGGGGACACTATTTATTTTCCCCTCTGTCTCTCTTGCTCTCACTCACTTTATCTATACTTCTCTCTGTCTCTTTCTCTCACGCTCTCTCTCAGTTCCTCTCTCTCTCTTCTTTTCTGACCTCAGATAGTAAAAAGTGAAGTGATTGTTGAACTCAGATGTAGAAGATACTCCTAACTCTGTATTCCCTAAGAGGGGGGTTCCATCTTGAGGTGTTATAAAAAATGTATTTGTTTACTTAACAAAAAATGTGCACACCCTATACCCTCAAAATGAACCATAAATAACAATAACTGTAGCGACCCTGTGTTTATAAACGTGGATATTGACTCTGCTCATTTCATCATGGTTTCGATGCCATACAGGGGTAACGGGCCAGAAGGGTAACGGGCCAGAAGGGTAACGGGCCAGAAGGGTAACGGGCCAGAAGGTCAGAGACGGATGCAGACAATGTTCAGCTAGGGGGAAATCAGATTTTCAACATTTTGATGGTGTATTTATAATACATGCAACATATTTTCCACCAACGGGTCTCTGTGCCAATGCACCATACGATTACCGACATTGAGCGCTTATCATTATGGTTTTCGTTTTCAACAACACAATCAAGTAGAGTATGTCAATCTCGACTGACAGAAAATACATCCCTCCCTACTCAGTATCATAGGCTTGATTTGACAATCTCCGAATGTAATTCAACTTATTAGTGTTTTGTAACAGATGTCTCTTTCCATTAATCGAATGGATGTTGCACAGTATGGATTCTGGAATGGATGATCATACGCAGGTAACCATGCCTACAGGAGACTTTTGAAGTAGCCTGATCAGATTAAAACATCAAGGAATAGTTATTTGGATTGATGTCACGATCGTTGTTAGAATAAATGGACCAAGGCGCAGCGTGCGTAGAGTTCCACATGTATAATAAATGAAACTCACCAAAACAATACCGAACAAAACGAACGTGAAGCTATGCAGTGCTCACAAGCAACAATACATAAACAAGATCCCACAACCACAGTGGGGAAAAGGCTGCCTAAATATGATCCCCAATCAGAGACAACGATAGACAGCTCCCTCTGATTGGGAACCACACCAGGCCAACATAGAAATACAAAAAACTACAGTACCCACCCTAGTCACACTCTGACCTAAGCAAAATAGAGAATAAAAAGGCTCTCTAAGGTCAGGGCGTGACAATTGGAAAGGAGGCAGAACACGTGTTAAGCTTTCCTGATTAAATGCTGGAAGGGACCTGGGAGAATGATGATTGGCAACAAACAGTGCATCAGTATCTGAAGTAAAAATACAGCCAGACTGGCCTGCTATTATGTCTTTCTACAATCTGTCAAGAGTAGACCCACATCTGAACCGATCCACATGGAGTGAAAGGAATAAAACATTCACATAACAGGGCTTTTGCGACATTATTCAAATTACATTTTCAGCCTAGAGTAGAATTGTTCTCAATTGTACTCACTTGAAAAGAATAAAGCCCGCTTGGAGTTTGCCAAAGGATCTTTGCAGAAGGACACAATCGAGAGAGAGTGAGTGAGACATGCACAACCGCACACTGACACATCCACACACACAGTGACACGTACACAGAGAGAGCGATACAGAGAGGGACCGGTGGCTGCTCTTCGCTTATCACTGCAGAACACTGGCCAGTTAATAAAATGAATCAGGAGAGAGAGAGAAAGAGAGAGAAAGGAGGAAAGGAGTACAAAAGGCCACCCCACTCTGGACTGCCTTCTCAGACGTCTCCACACCACACCGTTTTCAGCTGCAGGGACTGGGAGACTAGTAAGGATCAAGGGAAGGTGAACGGCGCAAAGTACAGAGAGATCCTTGATGAAAGGCTTCAACAGAGTGCACAGAGCCAAAACAACGCAGGAGTGACTTCAATACAAGTCTCTGAATGTCCTAGAGTGCCCCAGCCGGTATCCGGACTTGAACCCGATCGAACATCTCTGGAGAGACCTAAAAATTGCTGTGCAGCAATGCTCCCCTTACAAGCTGACAGATCTTGAGAGGATCTGCAGAGAAGAATGGGAGAAACTCCCAAAATACAGGTGTGCAAGGCATGTAGCATCATACCCAAGAAGACTTGAGGCTGTAATCGCTGCCAACAGTGCTTCACAAAGTACTGAGTGAATGGTCTGATGTGATATTACATTTTTTGTTTTTTGTTTTTTTGCAAAAATGTAATGGGGTTTTGTGTGTAGATTGACAAGGATAAAAAACAATTGAATACATTTTAGAATAAGACGAACGTAAGAAACTGTGGAATCAAGGGGTCGGAATACTTTCCGAATGCACTGTATATTGAACTGTGGTATACTAAGCGCACAGAAAAGCGTAGTGCATAAGGGAAGTACCAAAACAACTTGATAATGGAGGTGCATGCAAGCAGATAAGGACATGTGGCCATATGAAATACAGGTTATAGTAAAACCTTCAAAATGGCGAATGTAAAAATCTGGGGAAAAACACACTACCCTCCCCTGTGCCCAATTAAAAACAAAACACACAAGCCTACAACCAGCCTCCCACCCCAGTACATTTCAAACTGTCCCTAAGTACACTGATATCTCATTGTGACTCTCCAATACTGTCCCAGCTCTCATTCATCCCACTGCCCTCAGACCAGTCAGGAATTCTGGGACATTGAGGTCATCCCACTGCCCTCAGACCAGTCAGGAATTCTGGGACATTGAGGTCATTCCACTGCCGTCAGACGAGTCAGGAATGCTGGGACATTGAGGTCATTCCACTGCCGTCAGACGAGTCAGGAATGCTGGGACATTGAGGTCATTCCACTGCCGTCAGACGAGTCAGGAATGCTGGGACATTGAGGTCATTCCACTGCCGTCAGACCAGTCAGGAATGCTGGGACATTGAGGTCATTCCACTGCCGTCAGACCAGTCAGGAATACTGGGACATTGAGGTCATTCCACTGCCTTCAGACGAGTCAGGAATGCTGGGACATTGAGGTCATTCCACTGCCGTCAGACCAGTCAGGAATGCTGGGACATTGAGTTCTCTACATCATATCAGTGGGCTTACACCACCTACTGAAGACAGGTGATCAGAGCCACATGCATAGAAATAACAGAAGTCAACAGGAGTGTGTGTGTGTGTATGTACAGTATGTGTGTGTCGTGCGTGTGTGAGTTTGTGGTATAGTGTTATTTCTACTTTAGAGGGCAGAATTCTCTTCCCTTTCAATTCCACCACAGACAAATATAAAGTCATTTTCTACTCCAAACATATGCTTGACAGATCTTTGCAGAGGGACACAATCGAGAGAGAGTGAGACATGCACAACCGCACACTGGCACATCCACACACACAGTGACACGTACACAGAGAGAGCGATACAGAGAGGGACCGGTGGCTGCTCTTTGCTTATCACTGCAGAACACTGGCCAGTGAATAAAATGAATCAGGAGAGAGAGAGAAAGAGAGAGAAAGGAGGAAAGGAGTACAAAAGGCCACCCCACTCTGGACTGCCTTCTCAGACGTCTCCACACCGTATCTTACTCTCCTCTACTTCTCTCCTCTGCGTCGACTGACAAAAGGTGAACGATAGGGGAAGGAGAAGTTTCACGAGGCAAATTGAAATCAATTTCTACAAAAGCATGTCTGCCTCAGCTGGAGGCGCCAGGATAGCTGTTCAGAGTTGATCTGTGTCTGAGCTAGCCTGGCCACAATAGGCTGAGTGACCCAGCCATGTCCTTCATTAGCCTAGCTATACTGTGATAAAAGGACTCTGAAAACAGGCACAGCATATCCTCCGCTTTATTCTGTTCGTCCATTTTTTAATTCACTCTGGAACGTGGAGGAGACGTTAGAGATGTGATAAGAGAGAAAAGACCTTGAGCTTCTGAACCAAAGTATTTTATATCTGTCTGGAGGAGTGTCGCCTGTCTTTGTCTTGTCTCTCTGTCTGTGTCTTGGACTGTATTCAAAAAGCGTCTCAGAATGGGATTGTCCACCTTGTCCATATTATTGTATTCATTATGAAAGACGAAACAGATCCTAGATAAGCACTCCCACTCTGAGACTATTTTGTGAACATGGGCCCTGTACTATGAGAGAGAGAGCGAGAGAGAGAGAGGGAGAGGGAAAAAGATAGAACATTTGTCCTCTTAAATTATATTTTGTCATTTTATAGTATCTCTGTCGTGTAGTTTCTTCTCTGCGTCTGTCTCTAGGACTGTAGATGGAGGAAGAGAAGTGCTTTGTCTTGTAGTTTCTTTCACTCTCTGAGTGTTTTTATTAAACATAGTATCACAGTCCAGTTGTGTGTCTGTTTCCAGGACTGTAGTATGAGATTGTAAGGTGTTGTCTTCTCATAGTATCTCTGTCCGATTGCATCTCTTTCACCATGGCAGCTTTAATGATGCAGATGGAACCTGGAAGTTGTTCTCTGAACCCAGCCCTGACCTATTCTCTCTCTGAGTAATGGTCTCTCTCTCTCTCTTTATTCAATTCAAGGGGCTTTATTGTCATGGGATACATATGTTTACATTGCCAAAGCAAGTGAAATGGATAAACAAAAGTGAAATAAACAATAAAAAGTGAACAGTAAATATTACACTCACACAAGTTCCAAAAGAAAAAAGGCATTTAAAATGTCATATTATGTCTATTTATAGTGTTGTAACAATGTGAAGATAGTTAAAGTAAGTAAACATAGATATGGGTTATATTTACAATGTTGTTTGTTCTTCACTGGTTGCCCTTTTCTTGTGGCAACAGATCACAAATGTTACTGTTGTGATGGCACACTGGTATTTCACCCAATTTGTTTTTGAATTCTTTGTGGATCTGTGTGATCTGAGGGAAATGTGTCTCTAATATGGTCATACATTGGGCAGGAGGTTAGGAAGTGCAGCTCAGTTGCACCTCATTTTGTGGGCAGAGTGCACATAGCTTTTCTTCTGCCTATGGCAACCTTTCTCAATAGCAAGGCTCTGCTTAGTGAGTCTATACGTAGTCAGAGCTTTCCTTCATTTTGGGTCAGTCACAGGCGTCAGGTATTCTGCCACTGTGTACTTTCTGTTTAGGGCCTAATAGCATTCTAGTTTGATCTGTTTTTTTGTTAATTCTATCCAATGTGTCAAGTAATTATCTTTTTGTTTTCTAATGAGTTGGTTGGGTCTAATTGTGTTGCTGTCCTGAGAATATGTGAGGTCTGTGAACAGAGCCCCAGGACCAGCTTGCTTAGGGGACTATTCTCCATGTTATTCTCTGTAGGTGATGAGTGTGTTATGGAAGGTTTGGGCATAGCTTCCTTTCAGGTGGTTGTAGAATTTAACAGCTCTTTTCTGGATTTTGATAATTAGCGGGTATTGGCCTCGTTATTTGTTGTTTTACGTTGTACACAGAGGATATTTTTGCATAATTCTGCAGTGTTTTTTTTTTTCATAATTTTTCAGTCTCAATTTGGTGTTTGTCCCATTTTGTGATTTCTTGGTTGGTGAGTGGACCCCAGACCTCACAACCATAAAGGGCAATGGGTTCTATAACTGATTCAAGTATATTTTGCCATATCCTAATTGGTATGTCAAATGTTATGTTCCTTGTGTGACGCTGATTTTTAAGCCGAGGTATATATAGATAGGGTGCTCTAGGGCAACGGTGTCTGTCTAGATGGATCTCTCTCTCTCTCTATCATGATCAGTGCAAACTACGACCAGTTTAATCTGAAAGTCAAGATGAGACAATGTCCTGAGAATAGCTGTGCAGGACAAAGCAGATAAACATAGGAAATGAAGAATAATTATGTGGTGGGGAGGGAGGGGACAACAGCTGGGGCATGGTGGATCATTTGATGGGGAATTCTTGAGCACTACAACGCTTGGCAGGCTGGCTGCTGTTGCTGCCGGTGACAGAGAATCCATCTTGTTGTTTTGTGCGTGTGCGTCCGAGTGTATGCATCTGAGTGCGTGTGCATGTGCGCCTGCGTGTTGGTCGTTACACTGCCTGGTTGGTGATTTTACTGCCTGGCTAGGATTATGGATTGGTGGGATCCAGTTCCTCAGTATGGCCTCGTTTTAAATAACAGGCAACCGAGGGGAGAGAAGCTTGTGTCTCGTGGTAGAGCTAGAATGTGTCCCAAATGGCACCCTATTCCCTGTAGTGCACTATTTGTGACCAGCGCCCATAGGACCCTGGTCAAAACAAGTGCACTAAATAAGGACTATGGTGTCATTTGGGACGCAAACCTAGAGTGGAAAAGAGAGAGAATATATGAAACCATCAACCATCTGGTCCCGTGTGGCTCAGTTGGTAGAGCATGGCGCTTGCAACGCCAGGGTTGTGGGTTCGATTCCCACGGGGGGCCAGTACAAAAAAAGTATGAATGTATGTACTTGTAAGTCGCTCTGGATAAGAGCGTCTGCTAAATGACTAAAATGTAAATCTTCATTGCATTAAATTAATATCTTCTTATTTCTCCACTCCATTGGTCTTTATACATGGTGTCTCAAGTGGCACCATATTCACTATATAGTGCACTACTTTTGACTAAACTCAGCAAGAAAAGATACATCCTCTCACTGTCAGCTGCGTTTACTTTCAGCAAACTTATGATGTAAATATTTGTATGAACATAACAAGAATCAACAACTGAGACATAAACTGAACTAGTTCCACAGACATGTGACTAACATAAATTGAATAATGTGTCCCTGAAAAAAGGGGGGTAGTATCTGGTGTGGCCACCAGCTGCATTAAATTCTGCACTGCATCTCCTCCTCATGGACTGCACCAGATTTGCCAGTTCGTGCGGTGGGATGTTACCCCACTCTTCCACCAAGGCACCTGCCAGACATTTCTGGGGGGAATGGCCCTAGCCCTCATACTCCGATCCAATAGGTCCCAGATGTGCTCAATGGGATTGAGATCCGGGCTCTTCGCTGGCCGTGGCAGAATACTGACATTCCTGTCTTGCAGGAAATTACGCACAGAATGAGCAGTATGGCTGGTGGCATTGTAATGCTGGAGGGTCATGTCAGGATGAGCCTGCAGGAAGGGTACCACATGAGGTAGGAGGATGTCTTCCCTGTAACGCACAGCGTTGAGATTGCCTGTAATGACAACAAGCTCGGTCCGATGAGGTTATGTTGTGATAGACCGTCCCAGACCATGACGGACCCTCGACCTCCAAATCGATCTCGCTCCAGAGTACAGGCCTCGGTGTAACACTCATTGCTTCAACGATAAACGCCAATCCGACCATCACCCCTGGTGAGATAAAACCACGAATTGTCAGTGAAGAGCACTTTTTGCCAGTCCTGTTTGATCCAGCGACGGTGGGTTTGTGCCCATAGGCGACGTTGTTGCTGGTGATGTCTGGTGAGGACCTGCCTTACAACAGGCCTACAAGCCCTCAGTCCAGCCTCTCTCAGCATAGTGTGGACAGTCTGAGGACTGATGAAGGGATTGTGCGTTCCTGGTGTAACTCGGGCAGTTGTTGTTTCCATCCTGTACCTGTCCCGCAGGTGTGATGTTCAGATGTACCGATCCTGTGCAGGTGTTGTTACACATGGTCTGCCACCGCAAGGACGATCAGCTGTCCGTCTTGTCTCCCTGTAGCGCTGTCTTAGGCGTCTCACAGTACGGACATTCCAATTTATTGCCCTGGCCACATCTGCAGTCCTCATGCCTCCTTGCAGCATGCCTAAGGCACGTTCACGCAGATTAGCAGGGACCCTGGACATCTTTATTTTGGCGTTTTTCAGAGTTAGTAGAAAGGCCTCTTTAGTGTCCTAAGTTGTCATAACTGAGCCTTAATTGCCTACCGTCTGTAAGCTGTTAGTGTGCTTACAGACGGGTGCATGTGCTTACAGACAGGTGCATGTTCATTAATTGTTTATGGTTCATTGAACAAGCATGGGAAACGGTGTTTAGTTTGTTTAGTTATTTAGATTTGTATGAATTATGTTTGAAAGACAGGGTCCTGAAAAAGGGACTTTTCTTTTTTTGCTGAGTTTATATAGGGAATAGGGTACCATTTGAAATGCTCACAGCCAATGACTTCCCACATCATCAACTCCTCTTCTCAACTTCTCAATTTCACAATTTCACAGTGAAAACAACAGCTTGCATTGAGGCTCCTTATCACATGCTTCTAGGGGGTTGAGGGTGGTATTCAATTCATCATGACAACAGCGATATACATTGATCTTATTAGCTTATCCTCCTTCCCAGAATGCTTTGCTCTCTCTTCAGCTCACCACACCAGCAGAACATTTTGTTGTTCTCTTCCTCAGTGTTTCACACACAGAGACCCCCCCCCCCCCCCACACACACACACACACAATCACACACACATCTCTGATTCCCCCTCGCTGTGCGTTAACTAGTCACTGTTTGAATAAAAAGTCATTAGGATTACATAGCCATTTAGCTAAGTGACATTGGGTGTAATTGTACCATCCATCACATCCTGTGTAATAACACACTCGGAGGAGCTCCATGTTGATTAGCCCTCGGCCAATTTCACTTGTGGACAGAAATAATGACTGAGGTGGGAGAGAGGGGGAGCGGGAGAGGTGCGGAGAGATGGTGAGGTCAGAGGCATTGACCCAAGGCCAAATTAACTTCAGGAAACAACAAACTAATAACATTGTTGTGGTGAGGTAAACTCCTAGCTACCACTGGGCCTTTAATCTAACCTCTCACTCTCCCTGTTTCCCTCTCTTCCGAGTGCTTTGCTTTCCACCTCTCAACTTCCAGTTGTCTTTATAATTATGTTGCTTTTCTATATTACATTTTCTTCCTTTGCTCTCCACCCTCTCTAATTTCAGCCCTATGGTCCCTAGTGGAAAGTAGTGCACTATATGGGGAATTTGGTGCCATTTGAGACACAGCCATAGTATTTTGTCACGGCTTAATAAAGACAACCAGGGTGTGTAGTGTTCCTTCTCCCATTCCCTCCTTGGCCCTCTTCGTTTCAAGCCGACCCCCTGAAATCCAATTGCCTGGTTGTAATTACCAGTGGAAGCAGGAATGGAAGCAGTCATTAATCAAGACAATGGATGCATCGAAGTGGCACCCTATTCCTTATGTAGTGCACTATTTTAAGCAAAGCACTATTCACTTCTGACCAGAGCCCCATTGGGCTGGTCTAAAGTAGTGCACTATATTGGGAATAGGGTGCATTTTGGACAAAGCCAAGCAGAAAGCATAGGGCATCAGCATTGTCTTGTTCTGTTCAGTCGCCCAAGCCCCCAACATTTTATTTAGGTATTAAAATCAACCCCTAAATTCCAACACATGATTTGAAGGGTGAGTGAACCCTACACATTGCACTAGAGGTCCTACAATGACTTCTTCACCTGATAAATATGTTCCATTTCTTTTCTTCTGTCCTCATTGTCGTATTCCTCCCTTGTGCTCTCTCTCTCTCTCTCCCTCTCTAATTCACTTAATTCAGTCATTGATTTCCCTTCCTCTTCTTTCCATCCTTCCTCTTTATGTTTAAGGAAGTCTTCAACACCACCTGCCCTAGGCCTGGATCAAAGCAAGGCTGTAATTGTAATTACTCTTTAAGAAGATCTCTTACTTACTTAACATGTCTGCCTTTTGTCTATGGCCCAGAACACAATGGGGCTGATGGGGCCTCTTTGATTGGTTAAGAATAAGAACAAAAAAACGATTTGATTGGTGGGCCAAGGGAGGAAAGCTTCTTTGATTGGTTAATTAGTAAAAATCCTCTTTGATATGTGGGTGGAGGGGGGCGGGACTCGTTAAGATCACTACAGGGTAATGAATGGGGTTGTAATGGAGATGGGAACATAACAGCGAGAGGCGGGCAGCAGCCGACCCTCTTGACTCCTCATTGACGCCACAGTCTCTGTTAGTCCTTTCTTTAACCATGCAGAAGTAACATGCCTCCCGCCCTCCAACTCGTCCATCTGTGAAAAGTTGAAACGCTGAAAAGTCTTATTTTGAAACAGAAAAGGATGTAGTTTACTTGAAACAAAAGCTACCAGACGGCTGGATAAAAGAGTAATGACGGAGAGGCTTTTCAAGGCTGGGTCTTTTCTTCTCTGCGAGATGAGACTAAGGAATTGAATTGCTCGTCAGCTAATGATGCTGTTTTATAGAGTTAATATCCCTCACCCTGACAATGTAATAGATAAAAGGAGAGTTCTGAAGTCGATGTAGTGGAGGGTGGGAGGGGTGGAGGGAGGAAAGGAGGAGGGAGGGAGGGGAGTGAGAGAAAAAGAGAGAGAGCGCACACGCAATCCAGAGAGAGAGCGAGACAGAGTGAAATAAAGAGAGAGAAAGATTATACCTCTTTAGCTGTAAAAAAAAGTACATTGCATTAAGGGTGCTGGTGCCAGCTCCACCCCACTCCACTGTCCTCCTCATCATTTCATAAATAAGAAAAGTATTCCTCTGGCACTAGGCAACATATTCCAAATAGAGAAAGTCAAGGTTTTCTGGTCTGGACTAGAGCTGGTTGTGTTTTCCCCAGTGTGTGTGTGTGTGTGTGTGTGTGTGTTTGTGTGTGAGTGTAAGTGTGAGTGTGAGTGTGTGTGTGTGTGTGTGTGTGTGTGTGTGTGTGTGTGTGTGTGTGTGTGTGTGTGTGTGTGTGTGTGTGTGTGTGTGTGTGTGTGTGTGTGTGTGTGTGTGTGTGTGTGTGTGTGTGTGTGTGTGTGTGAGAGATAACAGTAAAAGGACCTGTTTGTAAATCGTGATGGTGGTGTGGTGCCACCCCAGTCGCAACACTCTGAAACTGTCTGTGTGTGTGTGGAGTGGAGTGGAGTGCTTCTCTCAGCAGGCAGGCAGTCAGGCCTGTGTTGCATTGTGCTGTAGTAAATCCAGCCCAGGGGACAGTGAGTCTCTGGATGCTGCCCAAATGGGACCCTATTCCCTATATAGTGCACTAAATAGGGAATATGGTCCCATTTGGGATCCAGTCTCTGTGTTAAAGGCTAATGCTCTACACCAGCTAACATCACATCACAGGGCCATGAAAAAACCCTCCCTCCCTGGGCTTATCAAATATCCCTATAATGCCTGATGAGAATACCATGCCCAAAGACACTCACAAAGTACACACACCTCCTGGGGCCATGTGTGGTAAAATGCTAGGTAGCTAAATACCATTAGACTAGACTACCCACCTCACGGGGGATCCTGGGTCCATTTAAATTGCTCACCACACACCAGTTGACAGTATTCAGTTTAATTATTTTTTATGAAAGATTCGTTTACAGTGAGCTGCATAAATTAGGCAGCAGTATTCGATTATTTGGAGGTGTTGGAATTTATTTAACTTCTGTTGAAATCTGCGCAAACGGGTTTATTTGCAATCTGTCAATTTCATCCGTTTATTATACTGAGAGTCATGTGGATAAAAGAGATGGCACAGTTTACACTGCTGACAGCCAAATCAATGCAGTGCTCTAATTCTGCTCTGAAACTTGAGCATCTTAATTAAACATGATTGTTAGCGTGTGAGAGAGGAGAGGATGGGTCGGTTGCCAAAGTCAACTCCTTGGGCTCCCTGCGCTGCGGCTCTGCGGCGGTGGTGTGTGTGTGTGTGTGTGTGTGTGTGTGTGTGTGTGTGTGTGTGTGTGTGTGTGTGTGTGTGTGTGTGTGTGTGTGTGTGTGTGTGTGTGTGTGTGTGTGTGTGTGTGTGTGTGTGTGTGTGTGTGTGTGCGTGCGTGCGTGCGTGCGTGCGTGCGTGCGTGCGTGCGTGCGTGCGTGCGTGCGTGCGTGCGTGCGTGCGTGTGTGTGAGAGAGAGAGAGCACGTGTGAGCACCAGGCCAAAGAAAGCCAACTGGGTCAAGGATCTGTATTCTCCATCCGTCCCCACTGGTGAAAGATTGCTCCTTTATCTTCCTATTAATAGATTTTCTTAATGATCACACATGGAGCCAAGTTTCTCTTGGTCTTTCTGAGTAGGAAATGTCCTCATTGAGTAACTCTGTTATGACACTGGCCTAAGGCTTTCCCTTTATGGTGTTGTCTTAAGATTCTAGATGTTTTACTAGATTTGTTTATTAGATAATGTTAAACATACACATAGATAAATACACAAATACACATTCATAAATAAAATCATGACAAAAAACATTAAAAAAAATAATCAGTTGTGGTCCTGCATCCTTAAGGCCAGAGGAGTGTCACTTTAACGTCTAAACACAACCCTCTCCTTCCCCGCTGTCTGGTCTCATACCACCTACCTGGAGTCCTCCTAGCTGGTTGTGACAGAGAGATGAATTCAGTCAGTGAGTCGACATGTGATGCCAGAAGAGGACTGGCGACCCCTCAGAGCCTGGTTCCTCTCTAGGTTTCTTCTTAGTTTTCCGGCTTTCTGGGGAGTTTTTCCTAGCCACCTTGCTTCTGCATCTGCATTGCTTGCTGTTTGGGGTTTTAGGCTGGGTTTCTGTACAGCACTTTGTGACATCAGCTGATATAACAAGGGCTTTATAAATTCATTTGATTTGAAGTGCCCATGTCTGCTGTTGCCCTGCCTGTCCTCCCAAATGTATTGACCAGTGAGGGCTATCAACCTTTATTAGCCAATAATGTTGTTGTTACGGCCATTAAGTGTAGCCTCAGCCTGGCCTGCAGCTCCCCTGGAGGTAGCTAGCCTAACAACCTGTCTGAGTCCCAAAAGGCACCCTATTCTCTATATAGTGCACTGCTTTTGACCAGGGCACATAAGGCTTTTTGGGGCACGGCCTAACGGGCTCACTGTGATGCTAACAGAGGCTAAAGAGGTAGGGCTGCGGCATGGTCCGTAGCTCAGCTTGATTTGACACCACACATGAAAGTGTCACTGTAGAGAAAGACACTCTGGATTAGCTATCTAATTAGGTACTGCCAATATAGTCTATAGGCCATGTGGCTTGCAACTCAGAGAATGTCCGTGCGACCACCAAGGATATTCACAAAGCACTCCCGAACCAAATATATTCATGAAGCATTTTCACTTTTTCACACTATCAAATCTAATGCAAATAAAGCCAATTAAAACAAGTTATTTCTGCAGGCAATGCGTCCTGCACTCAAAGGCAGTCCGTGCAACATCACAAAGATGTTCACAAAAGTGTGGTCATTTCACTCCCCTGTTCAAATCTAAAGTAAATGTAGATAATAAAACAGTAGAAATGAATTGTTCTACTGTACACTTAAAGCTAGTCCATGCAACATCCAAAGAGAAAACTATGGTCACTCATTTCACTGTCCAAATGTAGTCTATAAAAGAGATAACTTCCCTAGACATAACGAAAGCCTGAAGATGTTTTTAGATTGCCACTGTGAAATATGCATCAAGGGGCATGGGGCTGTCTCTCTGACTACTGCCCTGTTGTTGTACTTCTGTCTGTTTTTGATGCACTGAGTGGAGAAGTATCTGTCCCTAATGGCACCCAATCCCTTATCTAAAGCCTCATAGGTCTCTGGTCAAAAGTAGTGCATTACATAGGTAATAGGGTGCCATAATAGGGTGCCATGCTTTTCCATCTTTCTTTCTTTCAGTTTGGCCACAGCTGACTCATTCTGTAGATGATGTTAGTCTACTGGCGTATACCCTAAAAGCAATCAAGAAAGGAAAATATATTTGTTGGGTTTGTTGTGTTGCTATAAAGGAAGATCTTTCTGCTGGGGAGCGCGCCATGCACTTGTGGGCTTGTTGCAGAGCTAATGGAGGGACCAACTGTAATTGTGATAGATGGAGACATTAGAGAAACAGGATTCCTTGGTTTTGATGCACCAGTCGGTCATACTCAGCTGAGAGTCACGGAATAGAAAACACAAGCTTGATATTGCTGAAAGAGCAATCGAGTTGAAGAGTTAGGTTAGCCTCTTGAGCCTATGGGGGGGTGCTATTTCGATCTTGGAAAAATGAGTTCCCAAATTAAACTGCCTCGTACTCAATTCTTGCTCGTACAATATGCATATTATTATTACTATTAGATAGAAAACACTCTCTAGTTTCTAAAACAGTTTGAAATATTTCTCTGAGTGAAACAGAACTCATTCTGCAGCACTTTTCCTGTCAGGGAGTGAGATTTCAGAAATCGAGGTCCCTGTTCTAGGGTCAGTTTATAAGTCCCCATGCAAGCTATTGGGCTACATGCACTGCATACGCCTTCCTCTAGATGTCAGTAAGCGGTGAGAATTTGAATGGAGTTGATTGCGCAATCTGGGACCTTATATAGGACCGTGGAACGGAAGGACCGTCCTTTTCAACAGTGCGAAGGACCGTCCTTTTCAACGCATGAAGACATCACAATGGCGTTCTGCAAACGCTTTCGTTTTAGTAGTTCTATATCTCCGGTCATGTTTTTATTCGTTATAGGTGTTAAAGACATCATAAGGTAGTTAATTTAAACCAACTTATAGCAGTTTATAGCAGTTTATTGCGATTTTCTGGGATTTCTTTGCCATGCGCTTTCAAGAGTTGGACACCACTCCAGTTGGCGGCTAACATTAGCGGCTATTTCGACCGGACAAGAGGACATCTTTCAACCCAAAGACGATTGTTCTGGAGAAAGGACACCTTGACCAAGATTCTGATGGAAGCTCAGCTAATAGTAAGCAGTCTTTATGCTGTTAATTCGTACTTATGTTGACAAATGTCAGATGATAATTCCGAATTATGGTGCGGTCTCGCTTTAGCGCACGCTGTATGCTTAAAGTAACGTTAATTTTAAAAATGTAATTCAGCGATTGCATTAAGAACTAATTTGTCTTTCAATTGCTGTCCAACGTGTATTTTTTAGTCAAGTTTTGGAATAGTTACTGATTAGATTAGGTGCCTCTTCAAAGATTTATCCTGCCATTTTCTGGGCAGCTTTGCTACTTTTCTCATTGTATAACCACGATTTGTGCCGCTAAATATGCACATTTTCGAACAAACTCTATATGCATTGTGTAATATGATGTTACAGGACTGTCATCAGAAGAATTCTGAGAAGGTTAGTGAAAAAATTAATATATTTGGTGGTTTATACGTTATTGCTATGTTTGGCTTGAATCAATGCTGTTGTAATGTTTGCTATTGTGCTACGCTAATATAACGCTATATTGTGTTTTCGCTGTAAACCACTTAGAACATCTGAAATATTGTCTGGATTCACAAGATCTGTGTCTTTCATTTGCTGTACGCTGTGTATTTTTAAGAAATGTTTTATGATGAGTATTTAGTTATTCCACGTTGGTCTCTATAATTGCTCTGGCTGCTTCGGTGCTATTTTTGACGGTAGCTGTGATGGTAGCTGCAATGTAAAACTGATTTATATCTCAAATATGCACATTTTTCGAACAAAACATAGATTTATTGTGTAACATGTTATATGACTGTCATCTGATGAAGTTGTTTCTTGGTTAGTTTGGTTGGTTCTTGGTTAGTTAGGTTGGCTTTGTGCATGCTACCTGTGCTGTGAAAAATGTCTGTCCTTCTTTGTATTTGGTGGTGAGCTAACATAAATATACGTGCTGTTTTCGCTGTAAAACATTTAAAAAATCGGACATGTTGGCTGGATTCACAAGATGTGTACCTTTCATTTGCTGTATTGGACTTGTTAATGTGTGAAAGTTAAATATTTCTAAAAAATATATTTTGAATTTCGCGCTCTGCCTTTTCAGTGGAATGTGGGAGGAGTTCCGCTGGCGGAACGCCTGAGTCAGACAGGTTAGAAGAAAAGTATGTGCCGCTACGTTACCTCACCTAGATGAGGTACATTTTGGAGTGGTGTGATTTTGTGTCGATGGGGATACAGTTGGGCCATTGGCAATACTGTTGTTGGTCATTCTATTGTTGTCAGAAGTAATTTTTTATTATTTTATCAGTATCTTCTTTACAAGGTGATCGGCCATTTGCTAAGGGTGACAAACTACACTGAACAAAAATGTAAATGCAACATGCTGTAACGAACGTTGTCGGGAGAAGGAGAGGAGGACCAAGGTGCAGCGTTGTAAGTGTTCATTATTTTAATAAAACAACTGAACACTGAACAAAACAACAAAAACGACAAACGAACAGTCCTGTAAGGTGACGAAAAACACTAAACAGAAAATAATCACCCACAATTTAAAGTGGGAAAACAGGCTACCTAAATATGGTTCTCAATCAGAGACAACGATAGACAGCTGCCTCTGATTGAGAACCACACACGGCCAAACACAAAGAAATTGTAACGTTCGTCGTCTGTAGAAAGAGAGGAGGACCAAGATGCAGCGTGGTAAGTATCCATTTTAATAGAATACGTTAAACAAACAAACAAAAATAACGATAAACGAGAATAACACGAAACAAAACAGTTCTCTCTGGTGCAGACACACAAAGACTGAAAATAACCACCCACAAAACCCAACAGAAAACAGGCTACCTAAATATGGTTCCCAATCAGGGACAACGATTGACAGCTGCCTCTGATTGAGAACCATATTAGGCCAAACACAGAAAACCAACACAGAAATAGAAAACATAAATTACCCACCCAACTCACGCCCTGACCACACTAAAACAAAGAAAATACAAAAGAACTATGGTCAGAACGTGACAGTACCCCCCCCACCCCCCAAGGTGCGGACTCCGGCCGCAAAACCTGAACCTATAGGGGAGGGTCTGGGTGGGCATCTGTCCGCGGTGGCGGCTCTGGCGCTGGACGTGGACCCCACTCCACCATTGTCATTACTCGCTTCCGTGGCCTCCTAGGAACGGCTACCCTCGCCGACAGAATCACTCACCACCAAAAAAGGACCAAGCAGCGTGGTAAAGGACAGCAGCAGCAGCAGCGATCGGAGGATTCTTGGACCTGGGAGGAGATTCTGGACGGCAAGGGACCTTGGACTCAGGTTGGTGAATATCGCCGTCCCAAAGCTGAGCTGGAGGCAGCGAAAGCGGAGAGGCGGTGGTATGAGGAGGCTGCACGTAAGCGCGGCTGGAAGCCAGAGAGGCAGCCCCAAAAATGTCTTGGGTGGGGGCACACAGGGAGTGTGGCTAAGCCAGGTAGGATACCTGAGCCAACTCCCCGTGCTTACCTTGGAGAGAGAGGGACCGGGCAGGCACCCTGTTTTGCCGTGAGGCGCACGGTGTCCCCGGTGAGCAGTTATAGCCCGGTGCGGTACATAGCAGCGCCTCGTATCGGCCGGGCTAGAGTGGGCATCGAGCCAGGTGCCATGAAGCCGGCTCAACGCATCTGGTCTCCAGTGCGTCTCCTCGGGCCGGGGTACATGGCACCAGCCCTACGTATGGTGTCCCCGATTCGCCAGCACAGCCCAGTGCGGCCTATTCCACCTCGCAGCACTGGCCTGGCTACGGGGAGCATTCAGCCAGGTAGGGTTAGACAGGTTCAGTGCTCAGGACCAGCAGTGCGCCTCCATGGTCCGGCCTGTCCTGTGCCACCTCCACACACCAGGCCTCCGGTGGCACCCCCCGCACCAGGTTGTCTCTCTGTCTCCTCACTACAGGTGCTCCCGTCTATCCAGCGCCACCTGAGTCTTCCATCTGTCCAGCGCCGCCAGGGTCTCTCGTCTGTCCAGCGCTGCCTGAGCTGCCCGTCTGTCCAGCGCCGCCTGAGCTGCCCATCTGTCCAGCGCCGCCTGAGCTGCCCGTCTGTCCAGCGCCGCCTGAGCTGCCCGTCTGTCCAGTGCCATCTGAGCCGCCCGTCTGTACTGAGCCGTCAGAGCCGCCCGTCTGTCCTGAGCCGCTAGAGCCGTCCGTCAGTCAGGAGCCGCTAGAGCCGTCCGTCAGTCAGGAGCCGCCAGAGCCGCCCGCCAGTCAGGAGCCGCCAGAGCCGCCCGTCAGTCAGGAGCTGCCAGAGCCGCCCGTCAGTCAGGAGCTGCCAGAGCCGTCCGCCAGTCAGGAGCTGCCAGAGCCGTCCGCCACTCAGTAGCTGCCAGAGCCGCCCTTCAGTCCGGAGCTACCCTTCACTCCGGAGCTGCCCTTCAGTCCGGAGCTGCCCCTCAGTCCGGAGCTACCCCTCAGTCCGGAGCTGCCCCTCAGTCAGGAGCTGCCCCTCAGTCCTGAGCTACCCCTCAATCTTGAGCTGCCCTTCAGTCCGGAGCTGCTCTTTAGTCCGGTGCTGCCCTTCAGTCCGGAGCTGCCCTTCAGTCCGGAGCTGCCCTTCAGTCCGGAGCTGCCCTTCAGTCCGGAGCTGCCTTTCAGTCCGGGAGCTGCCCCTCAGTCCGGAGCTGCCCCTCAGTCCTGAGCTGCCCCTCAGTCCTGAGCTGCCACTCAGTCCGGAGCTGCCCCTCAGTCCGGAGCTGCCCCTCAGTCCTGAGGCGCCCTTCAGTCCACTGGGGCCATTTAGTAGGGTTGCCAATCCTAGGTCGGCGGCGAGGGTCGCCGTTCCTTGGAGGCCACGGAAGCGGGAAATGACAATGGTGGAGTGGGGTCCACGTCCAGCGTCAGAGGACAGATGCCCACCCAGACCCTCCCCTATAGGTTCAGGTTTTGCGGCCGGAGTCTGCACCTTGGGGGGGTACTGTCACGCCCTGACCATAGTTTGCTTTGTATGTTTATATGTTTTGTTTGGTCAGGGTGTGATCTGAGTGGGCATTCTATGTTGTATGTCTAGTTTGTCTGTTTCTGTGTTTGGCCTGATATGGTTCTCAATCAGAGGCAGGTGTTAGTCGTTGTCTCTGATTGGGAACCATATTTAGGTAGCCTGTTTTGTCATTGTGGGTTGTGGGTGATTGTCTATGTCTATGTGTAGTGTTTAGTGTTCAGCACTATTTTCTATATAGCGTCACGTTCGTTTTGTTGTTTTGTAAAGTTTGGTTAAGTGTTCTTTGTTATAATAAATAGAAGATGCATTCATATCACGCTGCGCCTTGGTCCTCCTCTCTTCCACATTACGACGAGTGTGACAGAAATAGACAACATAGAACACCAGACATAGAATGCCCACCCAAACTCACACCCTGACCAACCAAAATAGAGACATAAAAGGATCTCTACGGTCAGGGCGTGACACATGCAACAATTTCAAACATTCCAGTTCATATAAGGAAATCAGTCAATTGAATTAAATGAATCTATGGATATCACATGACTGGGAATACAGATATGCATCTGTTGGATACATATACCTTTAAAAAAAAAGTAGGGGCGTGGATCAGAAAACCAGTGTGACCACCATTATCCTCATCCAGCGTGACGCATTTCCTTTGTGACGCATTTCCTTTGCATATAGTTGATCAGTCTGTTAATTGTGGCCTGTGGAATATTGTCCCACTCCTCTTCAATGACTGTGCGAAGTTGTTGGATATTGGTGGGAACTGGAACACCCTGTCTTACACGTTATTCCAGAGTATCCCAAACATGCTCATTTGGTGACATGTCTGGCGAGTATGCAGGCGATAAAAGAACTGAGACATTTTCAGCTTCCAGGAATTGTGTACAGATCCTTGTGACATGGGGGCATTATCATGCTGAAACATGAGGGGATGGTGGCAGATGAATGTCACGACAATTGGCCTCGTAAAGGTATCTCTGTGCATTCAAATTGCCATCAATAAAATGCAATTGTGTTCGTTGTCTGTAGCCTATGCCTGCCCATACCATAACCCTACTGCCATACACACTGTCTGTCATCTATCTGGTACAGTTGAAACCGAGATTCATCTGTGAAGAGCACACTTCTCTAGCGTGCCAGTGGTCATCGAAGTTGAGTATTTGCCCACTGAAGTTGGTTACGACGCCGAACTGCAGTCAGGTCAAGACCCTGGACGATGAACATGCAGATGAGCTTCCCTGGGGCGGGTTCTGACAGTTTGTGCAGAAATGATTTAGTTGTGCAAACCCACAGTTTCATCATCTGTCCGTGTGGCTCATCTCAGACTATCCCGCAGGTGAGGGAGCCGGATGTGGAGGTCCTGGGCTGGCATGGTTACACCTGGTCTGTGGCTGTGAGGACAGTTGGACGTACTGCCAATTCTCGAAAATGACGTTGGAGGCAGCTTATGGTAGAGAAATTAAGATTAAATTCTCTGGCAACAGCTCTGATGGACATTCATGCAGTCAGCATGCCAGTTGCACACTCCCTCAAAACTTGAGACATCTGTAGCATCATGTTGTGTGACAAAACTGCACATTTTAAAGTGGCCTTTTATTGTCCCCAGCACAAGATGCACCTGTGTAATGATCATGCTGTTTCATCAGCTTCTTGATATGCCAAACCTGTCAGGTGGTTGGATTATCTTGGAAAAGGAAAAATGCTCACTAACAGGGATACAAACAAATTTGTACACAATATTTGAGAGAAATACGCTTTTTGTGCGTATGGAACATTTCTAGAATATTTTATTTCATCTCATGAAACATTGGACCAACACTTTACATGTTGAGTTTATATTTTTGTTCAGTATAAAAGGGAGCTGGAATGATCAAGTAGAGGTCAACACATTGCCCGTCAGACAAAGCTGTTTGGAATAGCTCCAACAATATGTTCAGGTTTCAAAAGGCTCACAATTGAATCCATTTCCCTGAGTGTTAATTTAGATGCAATTATCAGATTGCATTTTATTAGAGTAGAATAGCCACTTTTTGGTCATTATTTGTAAGGCTATTATATGTGTTAAATATTATTCAGCTAGTGCAGCTTTCAGCCTGTCATTGTCCTCAGGAGGACCTCAGGGAAAGTTCAGGACAATGCCTCCTCTCTCCTAGCAGCGTTTTCTTTCAGAGATGGCGCTCTTCTCAAAATCACCCCAACATCCTCCACCGTTTCATAAGTGGATTTATTAGAGGCAATATTATTGTTGATATCTACAGGGAAAATCCATTCAGACAATGTTTTGCCTGTCTCGTTGTCTCATTTACTACACAACCTTTGCAGTCGTTGAAAGTCATCAATAATTACATATTTAACAGCTAGCTAGCTGTATCGCTGGTCCAGCGCTATCAGATGATATGAGGAATAGCATTAACATATCAAAAAAACACACACAGATGCCTGTTAAATTGCACACAATCAGGTACATGTGACAAGGGTTTCTGATTATTGTTCGCTAACCTTCCATCTTCTTCAAGAAGAACTTGATGTACTTTTGACTGACTGGGGCATTTCAGGGGACTATCATAGCCCACTGAGCTAAAGCCTGGTAAGCCAACACAAGTCTTCAGATCTCAAGCAAACACCTCCATTACTTAATCTGTTTCTGAATGATCATATATTGTGTAGTCACTCTGATCTCCACTAGTTTTCTTCTGTCTGGGTTATGGTGTCAATAGGTTCAGAAGTAATGAATGCACATTCAGTTACTTGCAGTGGGCAAAAAGTCATAAAAGAAAGATAGAAGTAGGCCTGGAGTCATGGAATAAAGATAGAAGTAGGCGTGGAGTCATGGAATAAAGATAGAAGTAGGCGTGGAGTCATGGAATAAAGATAGAAGTAGGCCTGGAGTCATGGAATAAAGATAGAAGTAGGCGTGGAGTCATGGAAGAAAGATAGTAGGCCTGGAGTCATGGAAGAAAGATAGAAGTAGGCCTTGAGTCATGGAAGAAAGATAGAAGTAGGCCTGGAGTCATGGAAGAAAGATAGAAGTAGGCCTGGAGTCATGGAAGAAAGATAGAAGTAGGCCTGGAGTCATGGAAGAAAGATAGAAGTAGGCCTTGAGTCATGGAAGAAAGATAGAAGTAGGCCTGGAGTCATGGAAGAAAGATAGAAGTAGGCCTGGAGTCATGGAAGAAAGATAGAAGTAGGCCTGGAGTCATGGAAGAAAGATAGAAGTAGGCCTTGAGTCATGGAAGAAAGATAGAAGTAGGCCTGGAGTCATGGAAGAAAGATAGAAGTAGGCCTGGAGTCATGGAAGAAAGATAGAAGTAGGCCTTGAGTCATGGAAGAAAGATAGAAGTAGGCCTGGAGTCATGGAAGAAAGATAGAAGTAGGCCTTGAGTCATGGAAGAAAGATAGAAGTAGGCCTGGAGTCATGGAAGAAAGATAGAAGTAGGCCTGGAGTCATGGAAGAAAGATAGAAGTAGGCCTTGAGTCATGGAAGAAAGATAGAAGTAGGCCTGGAGTCATGGAAGAAAGATAGAAGTAGGCCTTGAGTCATGGAAGAAAGATAGAAGTAGGCCTGGAGTCATGGAAGAAAGATAGAAGTAGGCCTGGAGTCATGGAAGAAAGATAGAAGTAGGCCTTGAGTCATGGAAGAAAGATAGAAGTAGGCCTGGAGTCATGGAAGAAAGATAGAAGTAGGCCTGGAGTCATGGAAGAAAGATAGAAGTAGGCCTGGAGTCATGGAAGAAAGATAGAAGTAGGCCTGGAGTCATGGAAGAAAGATAGAAGTAGGCCTTGAGTCATGGAAGAAAGATAGAAGTAGGCCTGGAGTCATGGAAGAAAGATAGAAGTAGGCCTTGAGTCATGGAAGAAAGATAGAAGTAGGCCTGGAGTCATGGAAGAAAGATAGAAGTAGGCCTTGAGTCATGGAAGAAAGATAGAAGTAGGCCTGGAGTCATGGAAGAAAGATAGAAGTAGGCCTGGAGTCATGGAAGAAAGATAGAAGTAGGCCTGGAGTCATGGAAGAAAGATAGAAGTAGGCCTTGAGTCATGGAAGAAAGATAGAAGTAGGCCTGGAGTCATGGAAGAAAGATAGAAGTAGGCCTGGAGTCATGGAAGAAAGATAGAAGTAGGCCTTGAGTCATGGAAGAAAGATAGAAGTAGGCCTTGAGTCATGGAAGAAAGATAGAAGTAGGCCTGGAGTCATGGAAGAAAGATAGAAGTAGGCCTGGAGTCATGGAAGAAAGATAGAAGTAGGCCTTGAGTCATGGAAGAAAGATAGAAGTAGGCCTGGAGTCATGGAAGAAAGATAGAAGTAGGCCTGGAGTCATGGAAGAAAGATAGAAGTAGGCCTTGAGTCATGGAAGAAAGATAGAAGTAGGCCTGGAGTCATGGAAGAAAGATAGAAGTAGGCCTGGAGTCATGGAATAAAGATAGAAGTAGGCCTGGAGTCATGGTAGAAAGATAGAAGTAGGCCTGGAGTCATGGAAGAAAGATAGAAGTAGGCCTGGAGTCATGGAAGAAAGATAGAAGTAGGCCTGGAGTCATGGTAGAAAGATAGAAGTAGGCCTTGAGTCATGGAAGAAAGATAGAAGTAGGCCTGGAGTCATGGAATAAAGATAGAAGTAGGCCTGGAGTCATGGAAGAAAGATAGAAGTAGGCCTGGAGTCATGGAAGAAAGATAGAAGTAGGCCTGGAGTCATGGAAGAAAGATAGAAGTAGGCCTGGAGTCATGGAAGAAAGATAGAAGTAGGCCTTGAGTCATGGAAGAAAGATAGAAGTAGGCCTGGAGTCATGGAAGAAAGATAGAAGTAGGCCTGGAGTCATGGAAGAACGATAGAAGTAGGCCTGGAGTCATGGAAGAAAGATAGAAGTAGGCCTGGAGTCATGGTAGAAAGATAGAAGTAGGCCTGGAGTCATGGAAGAAAGATAGAAGTAGGCCTGGAGTCATGGAAGAAAGATAGAAGTAGGCCTGGAGTCATGGAATAAAGATAGAAGTAGGCCTGGAGTCATGGAAGAACGATAGAAGTAGGCCTGGAGTCATGGAATAAAGAGAGAAGTAGGCCTGGAGTCATGGTAGAAAGATAGAAGTAGGCCTGGAGTCATGGAAGAAAGATAGAAGTAGGCCTGGAGTCATGGAAGAAAGATAGAAGTAGGCCTGGAGTCATGGAATAAAGATAGAAGTAGGCCTGGAGTCATGGAAGAACGATAGAAGTAGGCCTGGAGTCATGGAATAAAGATAGAAGTAGGCCTGGAGTCATGGTAGAAAGATAGAAGTAGGCCTGGAGTCATGGAAGAAAGATAGAAGTAGGCCTGGAGTCATGGAAGAAAGATAGAAGTAGGCCTGGAGTCATGGAATAAAGATAGAAGTAGGCCTGGAGTCATGGAAGAACGATAGAAGTAGGCCTGGAGTCATGGAAGAACGATAGAAGTAGGCCTGGAGTCATGGAATAAAGATAGAAGTAGGCCTGGAGTCATGGAAGAAAGATAGAAGTAGGCCTGGAGTCATGGAAGAAAGATAGAAGTAGGCCTGGAGTTATGGAATAAAGATAGAAGTAGGCCTGGAGTCATGGAAGAACGATATAAGTAGGCCTGGAGTCATGGAAGAAAGATAGAAGTAGGCCTGGAGTCATGGAAGAAAGATAGAAGTAGGCCTGGAGTCATGGAAGAAAGATAGAAGTAGGCCTGGAGTCATGGAAGAACGATAGAAGTAGGCCTGGAGTCATGGAAGAACGATAGAAGTAGGCCTGGAGTCATGGAATAAAGATAGAAGTAGGCCTGGAGTCATGGAAGAAAGATAGAAGTAGGCCTGGAGTCATTGAAGAAAGATAGAAGTAGGCCTGGAGTTATGGAATAAAGATAGAAGTAGGCCTGGAGTCATGGAAGAACGATATAAGTAGGCCTGGAGTCATGGAAGAAAGATAGAAGTAGGCCTGGAGTCAAGGTAGAAAGATAGAAGTAGGCCTGGAGTCATGGAAGAAAGATAGAAGTAGGCCTGGAGTCATGGAAGAAAGATAGAAGTAGGCCTGGAGCCATGGAAGAAAGATAGAAGTAGGCCTGGAGTCATGGAATAAAGATAGAAGTAGGCCTGGAGTCATGGAAGAAAGATAGAAGTAGGCCTGGAGTCATGGAAGAAAGATAGAAGTAGGCTTTGAGTCATGGAATAAAGATAGAAGTAGGCCTGGAGTCATGGAAGAAAGATAGAAGTAGACCTGGAGTCATGGAAGAAAGACAGATAAGGAGTCAACTGACCTGTTTTCTCTAGAGTACATGGTCAGGCCTGATTAGCAGTGAGACCGCCATAGATCATGGACTTCCTGCTCTGCTGTACTCTGAGCTTCAGCTTCAGCTGGCATCCATCCTATTCCACAATCCTGTGAGTGCATTGAGAAGGTGATTATGGTCAAATTATGACTCTACAGCTGAAAGTGTAACGGCAGTGCAGTGGCATAATTGAATAATTGCTGTTCACCCAAACGATCCCTCCTTCAGCAGACGAATGGTCTTGTACTCATCAGATCAGCGTAATATTAACCATGACACAGGCCTAACCGCCAAAGTAATTAATGCACTGAATCAATTACAAATTACTCCGTTTGGAGAATTCCTACAGGAGTCTGCTCATTACCACCGCACTGATGGAGTCACAGTCCCATGTGAGGAAGGAGAGCAAACGTGACACTCTACTTACCTCCCTCTCATTCTTCCATCTCTCTCACCCTCTCTTTGTCTCCCTCTCACCTTCCATCTCTCTTGCCCTCTTTTTCTCTCCCTCTCACCCTCTGTCTCTCGCCCTCTTGTCTCACCCGCACACTGACTATCTTATCTGGTCTCCATCATTGACCATCTATTCAAGTAGAATGACACCTTTCCTTCTTGAACTCAATGTACCTTAGTTGCCATATTACCTGACACCCTAGACCCACTTTCATTTGCTTACCGCACCAATAGATGCACAGACGATGCAATCACCCCCAGGTGCAATCACCCCCAGGTGGTGAAGGTAGGAAACAACACCTCCACTCCGCTGATCCTCAACACAGGGGCCCACAAGGGTGCGTGCTCAGCCCCCTCCTGTACTCCCTGTTCACCTATGACTGCGTGGCCAAGCACGCCTCCAACTCAATCATCAAGTTTGCAGACGACACAACAGCAGTAGGCTTGATTACCAACAATGACGAGACAGCCTACAGGGAGGAGGTGAGGGCTCTGGGAGTGTGGTGCCAGGAAAATAACCTCTCACTCAACATCAACAAAACAAAGGTGATCGTGGACTTCAGGAAACTGCAGAGGAAGCACCCGCCTATCCATATCGACGGGACAGTAGTGGAGAAGGTGGAAGGCTTAAAGTTCCTCGGCGTACATATCACAGACAAACTGAAATGTTCCACCCACACAGAAAATTTGTCTTGGCACCTAAAACACTCACAAACTTTTACAGATGCACAATTGAGAGCATC
>NC_074687.1:22691960-22721960 GCF_029448725.1 Salvelinus fontinalis
CTAACTATTTAGCAGTCTTATGGCTTGGGGTAGAAGCTGTTAAGGGACCTGTTGGTTTCCGGAGTTGGTGCATTTTGGGCCTCCCTTTGACACCGCCTGGTATAGAGGTCCTGGATGGCAGGGAGCTCGGCCTCAGTGATATACTGGGCCGTACCCACTACCCTCTGTAGTGCCTTGCGGTCGGATGCCAAGCAGTTGCCATATCAAACGGTGATGCAGCCGGTCAAGATGCTCTCAATGAACTTTTTGAGGATCTGAGGTCCCATGCGAACACTTTTCAGCTTCCTGTGGGGGAAGAGTTATTGTCATGCCCTCTTTACAACTGTGTTGGTGTGTGTGGACCATGATAGATCCTTATTGATGTGGACACCAAGGAACTTGAAGCTCTCGATCTGCTCCACTACAGCCCCGTCGATGTGAATGGGGGTGTGCTCAACCCTCCCTTTCCTGTGGTCCATGATCAGCTATTGCTGTAGTTGAGGGAGAGTTTGTTGTCCTGGCACCACACTGCCAGGTCTCCTCCTCTCTATAGGCTGTCTCATCATCATCAGTGATCAGGCCTACCACCGTCGTGTCGTCTGTAAACTTAATGATGGTGTTGGAGTAGTGCGTGGCCAAGCAGTCATGGGTGAAAAGGGAGTACAGGAGGCGACAAAGCACGCACCACTGAGGCGCCCCCGTGTTGAGGGTCAGTGTGGCGAATGTGTTGCTGCTTACCCTCATCACCTGGGGGGCGGCCGTCAGAAAGTCCAGGATCCAGTCACAGAAGGAGGTGTTCTGTCCCAGGGTCCTTAACTTAGTGATGAGCTTGGAGGACACTATGGTGTTGAACGCTGAGCTTTAGTCAATGAACAGTATTCTCACATAGATGTTCCTTTTGTCCAGGTGGGAAAGAGCAGAGTGAAGTGCAATAGCGATTGTGTCATCTGTGGATCCATTGTACCTGTGTTTGAGTGGATGAGAGGTTGAGAGTGAAAACCAAGAGGAAAGAAACCAAGATAATACACACATAATCACTATTCTTTCTAGACTGTGTGTATTCTTACAAAATGTATGGAATTTTACATTCAGAGGCAACTTATTTCACATTTCAGTCCATCTATCCTCTCTTATTCAGCTTGTTCACTGTGTGTTTTGAGTGTCATGGAGGTTTGTTGTCGTGGTGATGATGATGTGATGTAGGTTCCTTGCGGGGGTAGCTCTTCGACAAGGCTGACAACAGAGTGCCACGCTGTCACAAACCATCACGGTCAAACACAACACAAGACGTCCAGACCCAGCTTGCGTGACACTCACACTATGAGCCACGTGACTTCTGAAAGTAAACAAGCAGGCCATGTATACCGTACTGTATAGAGGCTCTGTACTTGTTTTATACTACTTGTTACTCAACTTCTTTATACTCAACTGATAGTGTATACTACTCAGTCAAGTACAGTAAGACTCCAATCAACATTATTTATGTATGAGACAGTCTTGATAAACTTGATATAGAGATGTAAACTGAAATTCACCTATAAATGAATGTGATGTTGAATCCCAGATGACAATCAAATGCATGTTAGCAGATCTATCCTAGAAATGACTTAAACTTTGACTGAACTGAAGGGCATGGAAGAGGAACATCACAGTGTAACTCCAGATTAACTGATAACTTCAGACTTTAACAGTGCCCGTACAACAACAAAAAACACATGTCAAATTTGCAGTTTCACATGCTTAAATCTCACATGTGAAATTATATTTTAGCATCATTTAGAATTCACATGTTAACACCATATATGAGAAGAAAAACATGTTTTCACCTGTTTATTGCAGTTGTACAAATTTGCTGTTTCACATGTTAAAAACGTTCAGGTCAAAATCAGATATGCAGTTTCACATGTGAAAAACATTGTCACGTGAAAATCCAACTTTCAGATATTTCACATGTATTGTTGAAATAGTGTAATTTTCGTCACATGTGAGAAGGTGGTGTTAACATGTTGCAGTAGCAATGTTTCCACATATAGAATTTATAATTCTGTAATGCCATTCTGTAAAAAGTTAACTTAGCCTACCTGAGCATAATAATTAAAAGTGTGTTAAAAAAATATGGTTTCTAATTCCTGAGCCATACGTTCACAGTGGCTGCAGACATGTCTCTCTTCTTTATACACTGGTCAGTGACGTTTGAAAAGAACAGAGAAGATAGCGTTCCATGATTCCTTATTTATCCTTTTTTACATATTTTAACACCTGTCAGAGTTCATCTGTTAACTCAAGTTACCTTTTGTCTGAAAACATTCAAAATACGTCCTCTATACAGCTAAAAACAGCAATGTGATGTCAAAACAAGTTGACTTTGAAGTTAAAGAAACTGTGTTGATCCATTTATCTGATTTTGTTAACCGTTACTTTGGACAAAATCAAAACGGAAATTTTATTGTAATGCTTTTTGTATAAAAAAGCTTAAATAACAGATACATTTTAGCAAATTATGAATTTTGCGATGATTCGTGGTTAATCACAGCATTTCCGGCACTAAAATTGATTTATTTATGACATTCTTGAACAATTTGACACCCCTAGCTGACCTTACAATGTGAAAATACACATGAACGTGTAGCGGACATGAGCCGGTCATGGCTGCTCATGGTCATGTGATGAGGTAGCCCGCCTGCGACTTGAAAGTTAGTGTTGGCCCTCTTGGTGAAATGGTCAAGACGTTGGCTTTTCCCGTGGAAGACCGGGTTCTAATCCCGGCAGTTCTAAAAAAAAGCACACATAACATTTTTAATATCACATTTTGAAATGTCATGTGTCATGTGAAACGTTACATTTGTCTGAAAACACTTTTTTTAAGGGTAGTGTTCCCCTTTGAGTGCATATGAAAACTAAACACCATTTTCTGATATCACCTGAGAATTCCCTAACAAAATAACACACAAAAAAATGTCAAACCAAGATGTTGCTCTGAAGCTGAGAAAACACACACTCTCATACATAGACACTGCCTCACCTATATGACTTCCTTTAACCTGTCTAGGATCAGCGTGGCGCTAGCGGCACACCCCCCCCCCCCCCACTGAAAAACCAGTGCCGCGAAATTCAAAAAAAATATTTTTTTAAAATATTTAACTTTCACACATTAAAGTCCAATACAGCTAATGAAAGACACAGATCTTATGAATCCAGTCAACATTTCCGATTTTTAAAATGTTTTACAGGGAAGACACAATATGTAAAGATGTACATCTATTACCTAAAAACACATTAGCATAATCCACCATCTTTTATTTGTCCACCAACACCAGTAGCCATCACCAATTCGGCTAAACTAAGATATTTATAGCCCCTAACCAACAAAAAAACTCATTAGATGACAGTCTGATAACATATTTATGGTATGGGATAGGTTTTGTTAGAAAAAAGTGCATATTTCAGGTATATGGCATAGTTTACAATTGCACCCACCATCACAAATGGACTAGAATAATTACAATGAGCAACGTGTTTACCTAACTACTAATCATCAAACATTTCGTAAAAATACACAGCATACACGAATCGAAAGACACAGATCCTGTGAATACAGACAATATTTCAGATTTTCTAAGTGTCTTACAGCGAAAACACAATAAATCGTTATATTAGCTTAGCACATAGCAATTAGCAGCCCAGCATTGATTCTAGCCAAAGTGAGCGATAAAAGTCAACATCGCCAAAAGATATTAATTTTTTCACTAACCTTCTCAGAATTCTTCCGATGACACTCCTGTAACATCACATTACAACATGCATATACAGTTTGATCGAAAATGTTTATATTTAGCCACCAAAATCATGGTTAGACAATGTGAAATGTAGCTCAGCTGGTCAGAAAATGTCCTTGCGCCACTTAGACAGTGATCTACTCTTATACATAAATACTCATAAACGTGACTAAAAAATATAGGGTGGACAGGGATTGATAGACAATTTAATTCTTAATACAATTGCGTTATTACATTTTTTAATTTATCCTTACTTTTCAATACAGTTTGCGCCAAGCGAAGCTACGTCAAAAAACATGGCGTCCTAAGCCACTAAAATGTTTCGACAGAAACACGATTTATCATAATAAAAATGTCCTACCTTGAGCTGTTCTTCCATCAGTATCTTGGGCAAAGGATCCTTTCTTGGGAGAAATCGTCTTTTGGTGGAAAGCTGTCCTCTTGCCATGTGGAAATGTCAACTGAGTTCGGGATGAACTGAAAAGCATGCCCAACTTTTCACATCGTTGCAAAAATAAATGTCCCAAAATCGCACTAAACGGATATAAATTGCTATAAAACGCTTTAAATTAACTACTTTATGATGTTTGTAACTCCTATAACGAGTGAAAAGATGACCGGAGAAATATAACAGGCTAAACTAACGCTTGGAACAGGAGAGGGTCGGTGTCTTCCACGCGCGTTACGCAGCTCCCAAAGAATGACTAGCTTCAGAGTTTTTTCATTTGTAGGGCCTGTGAACGCGCAATCGAGCCCGTTGGAATCGTCATCACGTAAAGGCATCCAGGGGAAGACGTAAGAAGTGTCCGTATAGTCATAGCAACGACAGTGCCCTTTTAACTGACTTCAGAAAAGTGGCCAACATTTCTCAAGTCTGACTCCATGTCAGGGAAATTGCTGTAGAATGGGCTCTGTTCCACTTAGAGACAAAATTTCAACTCCTATAGAAACTATAGACTGTTTTCTATCCAATAATAATAATAATATGCATATTGTACGATCAAGGATTTTGTGGGAAGCCGTTTAAAAAATTAGCCACATTAGCATAAATAGTCTAAACAGCGCCCCCATCCCCAACAGGTTAAAGATGAAACACCATCCTCATAGTGTTAAAGAGATAAAGGAAGTATTGAAGTATATAAGAACCACACATCAGGCTGCAGGTTAGATGAATGGAATGCAGACAGCTCAGGGTGTTTGAAGTGTCTCCTTCCCCCATTTGACGATGCTAGGAAGGAGTGGAGGGAGCAGACACCTCAATGCACCCCACCTGGGAGCAATGCACTCTGGGAAGGGGAATGCCATGTGATGTCATCACCCAACACAAGGACCCCCTTGTCCCCCCAACCCCCTTTCCCCAGTGGGAGTGGGACTGTAACAACTTTTAGCTAAAATATCTGATCATACGCACAACTCTCATGAGACATATATGACATGCACAACGTTATTGTATGTGACACAAGGTGAAATGAGTAAATGTGGGATAACAGTGAGTTAGTGAGGTAACCCCTGGATCTCTTTACTATTTTAGAAGGGTGTGTTTTATTAGAAGGGTGTGTTTTATTAGAAGGGTGTGTTTTATTAGAAGGGTGTGTTTTATGGTAGGTTCAGCAAACACCCCCACAGTATCAACCAGAGACCATATCCCCATGGTCACCTCAATGTAGAGTCATGGAACGTCATGGAACGTCATGGAACGTCATTATACAGAGCTGTAATCCATGTAATCCGTAATCCATTGTTTACATTGATCAAAGACAAACACATTCAGATTTAGGACAGGCATCTCTTGTCAAAATGTTGAACCTATTTCACAGATACCATATTTAGGGGTGTTATGCATGTGTGCAAAATTGTGCTTTGGTTAATATCTGATAGGATATTTTGAGTCACTTTGCATGTTTATATTGCACTGATATGTTTTCCGTCTGGTTGTCATACTCGTATAGGAGTGGAGAGGTAGTGGAGCTAGTGAGAAGAGAAGGGAAGAGATATGTTAATGTAGGGATAAGGGCTTACTGATGCAAGGCCCCTAAGCCCGAGTGAGATCCACTGACTTTGTCTCCACCAGCTCTTCAGCACACGCACACACACATCCACGCATACACATGCAGACAAATGAAGACACACTCACACGCAAACATCTCAATATCTATGGAGATGAGAGGTAATCATGCTAACGTGTGTTCAGTCTACCCAACATGCTTATGGTGTCATTACACTCTTACCTGTTTACCTCTCTCTCTCTCTCGCTATCTCTCTCTCTCTCTCTCTCTCTCTCTCTCTCTCTCTCTCTCTCTCTCTCTCTCTCTCACGCTCTCTCTCTCTCTCTCACGCTCTCTCTCTCTCACGCTCTCTCTGTCTCTTTCTCTCTGTTTCTCTCTCTGTTGTCCTGTCTCTGTCCCTGTCTTTTTCTCTCTCTGTCTCCTTTTCTCTGTTTCTCTCTCTGTTGTCCTGTCTCTGTCCCTGTCTCTTTCTCTCTCTGTCTTTTTCTCTCTGTTTCTCTCTCTGTTGTCCTGTCTCTGTCCCTGTCTCTTTCTCTCTCTGTCTCTTTCTCTCTGTTTCTCTCTCTGTTGTCCTGTCTCTGTCCCTGTCTCTTTCTCTCTCTGTCTCTTTCTCTCTGTTTCTCTCTCTGTTGTCCTTTCTCTGTCCCTGTCTCTTTCTCTCGCTGTCTCTTTCTCTCTGTTTCTCTCTCTTTTGTTCTGTCTCTGTCCCTGTCTATTTCTCTCTGTTTCTCTCTTTCTCTCTGTTGTTCTCTCTCTTTCTCTCTGTTTCTCTATTTCTCTCTGTTTCTCTCTTTCTTTCTCTCTGTTGTTCTCTCTCTTTCTCTCTGTTGTTCTCTCTCTCTCTCTCGCTCTCTGAGCTGGAACAGGTGGAGTTTTAATTATGCATTAAAATATACACACCGTAAAAAATGATTGAGGGGCTTTGTAAATGGGCAATTCCATGGTAACGGAATTAGCTTAGATTCAGATTTATCACTTTAAAATTATAATCAAACAAACTTCTAATTTTAACAAACTATACAACTCAATGCACAATGAATACTTTGAATCCGGGGTTGGAACCAAAATTATTTTCCAATCATTTGTTTTTAACAGATCCATTATTTTGGGGGGTTTTGTTCCACAGTTCCGACCAGCAAAATAAAGTTATAAATCCGTTCGAATCCCCAAAAGTACCAGTTTATATAGTTTCTTTCTGTTCATTTTCAAACCTCCAAAATATATATTTTTAAACATTTAGCTCGACATTAAGTTACTGCACCAATCAGTGTGGCTAGAGCAGCTTGCTATGGAGTGGCAAGCTATTTACATGCATTTGACAGACAAGTGTCGGTCGCGAGATGCGACTGAAATTTTGCGGGTGGTTATAGAGCGAGAAATGGTGGAGGAGGAGGCTTGAAGCGCTTGACATCTTGTTGTTATGACATGCATTATCTGAATTAGGCCACAGCATCATACCTACGGAGGAGCGGCTTCTATGAAGGAACCTTGAACGTCTTTGAACTTCAGAGAGTTGGCTTAACGTTGCTTGTGTGTGCAGAGCTGCACCAGAATTAAAATATAATTCTGTTAACAAATCCACGTGATAACTGTAGTATCTTTAACTAGCATTGATGAAGTGAATCGATTCTTCTATAATAACAATTCTCTCTCCCTAATTTCTGAATCCCATTTCTAACGTGAGTAGCCTACAGTAGACTATGCTTCAGAGGGGGAGGGGCAGGTAGCCTACACACACACACACACTGGCAAAGATTTTCAGCTGGCAGGCAGACACTGGAATACGTTTCTGAGGTACAGAGTGAGGGCTTTGCATGGGTGTTTTGTTGCGTTTTGTGGGACTGGAAAACCATTTCTGGAACGTAAAATAATGTTATTAACCGGTTCCCATGCTTTTAAAATAACCACTTTCATTCCCCGTTCTGATTCTGTTCCTTGAACTGGTTCCAATTTACACAGTACATTTAAACTATGGTAGAAAAAGTATGGTCAAATCTCCCTCAGTTTTATTCTGTAACCAAATGTTGTATCTGCACAGTTCTTCCTGTAAATGTGTTAAAAGTCATCCTTGGGTATTAGAGTTATATGGTTTGTTAAACTTTGAAATCATTGGTTTTTGTTTGGTATACATTTCAAAGTGAAAAATCTATCGAAGCATATTTCAGTTACATGGAATTGCCCAGATATTTCCCCAAAGAATCTATGATTTTCACATAAAAATGCAGGTTTCTGGTTTTAGTTCAATATTTGAATACCTTACTTAATGTTGATGAGTTCAAAAAGCATGACATTCGAAAATGTAAATTCAATTTAATATACTGAAAAATCTGAATAATTATTTGCATGTAAAAACAACTACAAGGGAAATTGTGTTTAATTTATTACATTTTCATAATATTTTCTCTAAACTTACATTTTTTTGGCTCATTTTTTTGAGGAATGTTGCAAAAAAAAAAGATACATTAATGCAATGTTATATGCATGTTTGATGAAAGAAAAATATATTTCTATATTAGTATTAAACAGTTTGTTGTGTAATGGATCACGATGAACGTATATCAAAACTGTCGGGCAAATCGACATTCAAAGATGAGACCACCCATTCCCACCATCAATAATATATGTGCACAACACTTAATGACAGTGGCAAATGCAGCATCCTATAATCCTTGCAGATCTACTTCCCCTTACAGCTAGTGGAATGAGAACTATCTTTAGGTTAAAATGGATAATATTCAAAAATATAAATGTTAAACAATAAGACAGAATTACTGCAAGTAACTAATCAAAAAGATCTAGTGAATAATAACAGTTTTGGAATTGATCAAATTCAGTTGGATTCAAGTGTTTTTTTTAAATCCTGAACTTTTTATATTAGTGTTTGCGAAAAACCCAAAGTTAAGTATATTATACTTAAGAGTCACTCATGTTGGAAATACTCAAAAAGCTGATGCAATTGTTGCCTCAATTTTCTAATTAGAACTAGCACAATATTTTGTACAGTGCAGGGACCCTCTCTGATCCACTTGACTGCTCTCCTCTCTCTCCTCATCCCCCTCCTCCCTCCTCACTATCACTGTCTTTCTCTATTTCTCCTCTCTCTTTCCTCATTCCCTTCTCCCTCTCTCTCCTTGCTCTACTTCCCTCTCTCGGTTTCTCTCTGCTTGTTCTAACTCCCTCCCCCTCTCTCTTTCTTTCTCTCTTTCTCTATCCCTAATCTCCCTCTCCATCCATTGCTCTCTCTCTTTCCTTGCCCCCCTCCCTCCTGTTTCTATATCACCCCACTCCCTCCTTTAGAAGTTGAGGGTTGAAGGACTCCATTTCAAAGCCAGACACGTCTCGGAGACTGAAGGGAAGGTTTTGTTCCGCTGCCTGGCACACTTCCGCTCTCAAACGGCTGAGTGAGCGTTGGGAGGGACGGTAGAGGAGGGAAGAAGAAATCCCACTTAATCTACTGATTCTTCCCTGTTCTGTTGTCTTTTGTTCTCTCTTCCAGAACTGTGACGTAGCTAGTAGTCCATGGATATTCAGGATATTCAGCTGTTTCTATCTAATCATCTCAGCCTCTTTCATCAGCATGATGTATGTGCTCTCTTTCTTCCTCTCCCTCTCGCCTTCTCCTTCTCAGTATCTCTCTCTCTCTCGCCTTCTCCTTCTCAGTATCTCTCTCTCTCTCGCCTTCTCCTTCTCAGTATCTCTCTCTCTCTCGCCTTCTCCTTCTCAGTATCTCTCTCTCTCTCGCCTTCTCCTTCTCAGTATCTCTCTCTCTCTCGCCTTCTCCTTCTCAGTATCTCTCTCTCTCTCGCCTTCTCCTTCTCAGTATCTCTCTCTCTCTCGCCTTCTCCTTCTCAGTATCTCTCTCTCTCTCGCCTTCTCCTTCTCAGTATCTCTCTCTCTCTCGCCTTCTCCTTCTCAGTATCTCTCTCTCTCTCGCCTTCTCCTTCTCAGTATCTCTCTCTCTCTCGCCTTCTCCTTCTCAGTATCTCTCTCTCTCTCGCCTTCTCCTTCTCAGTATCTCTCTCTCTCTCGCCTTCTCCTTCTCAGTATCTCTCTCTCTCTCGCCTTCTCCTTCTCAGTATCTCTCTCTCTCTCGCCTTCTCCTTCTCAGTATCTCTCTCTCTCTCGCCTTCTCCTTCTCAGTATCTCTCTCTCTCTCGCCTTCTCCTTCTCAGTATCTCTCTCTCTCTCGCCTTCTCCTTCTCAGTATCTCTCTCTCTCTCGCCTTCTCCTTCTCAGTATCTCTCTCTCTCTCGCCTTCTCCTTCTCAGTATCTCTCTCTCTCTCGCCTTCTCCTTCTCAGTATCTCTCTCTCTCTCGCCTTCTCCTTCTCAGTATCTCTCTCTCTCTCGCCTTCTCCTTCTCAGTATCTCTCTCTCTCTCGCCTTCTCCTTCTCAGTATCTCTCTCTCTCTCGCCTTCTCCTTCTCAGTATCTCTCTCTCTCTCGCCTTCTCCTTCTCAGTATCTCTCTCTCTCTCGCCTTCTCCTTCTCAGTATCTCTCTCTCTCTCGCCTTCTCCTTCTCAGTATCTCTCTCTCTCTCGCCTTCTCCTTCTCAGTATCTCTCTCTCTCTCGCCTTCTCCTTCTCAGTATCTCTCTCTCTCTCGCCTTCTCCTTCTCAGTATCTCTCTCTCTCTCGCCTTCTCCTTCTCAGTATCTCTCTCTCTCTCGCCTTCTCCTTCTCAGTATCTCTCTCTCTCTCGCCTTCTCCTTCTCAGTATCTCTCTCTCTCTCGCCTTCTCCTTCTCAGTATCTCTCTCTCTCGCCTTCTCTCTCTCGCCTTCTCCTTCTCAGTATCTCTCTCTCTCGCCTTCTCTCTCTCGCCTTCTCTCTCTCGCCTTCTCTCTCTCGCCTTCTCTCTCTCGCCTTCTCTCTCTCGCCTTCTCTCTCTCGCCTTCTCTCTCTCGCCTTCTCTCTCTCGCATTCTCTCTCTCGCCTTCTCTCTCTCGCCTTCTCTCTCTCGCCCTCTCTCGCCCTCTCTCGCCTTCTCTCTCTCGCCCTCTCTCGCCTTCTCTCTCTCTCTCTCTCTCGCCTTCTCTCTCTCTCTCTCTCTCGCCTTCTCTCTCTCTCTCTCTCTCGCCTTCTCTCTCTCTCTCTCTCTCTCTCTCTCGCCCTCTCTCTCTCTCTCTCTCGCCTTCTCTCTCTCTCTCTCTCGCCTTCTCTCTCTCTCTCTCTCGCCTTCTCTCTCTCTCTCTCTCGCCTTCTCTCTCTCTCTCTCTCGCCTTCTCTCTCTCTCTCTCTCGCCTCTCTCTCTCTCTCTCTCTCTCTCTCTCTCTCTCTCTCTCTCTCTCTCTCTCTCTCTCTCTCTCTCTCTCTCTCTCTCTCTCTCTCTCTCTCTCTCTCTCTCTCTCTCTCTCTCTCTCTCTCTCTCTCTCTCTCTCTCTCTCTCTCTCTCTGTGTACATACTGTATACCTTTGTTAGTATGCCGGACCGTCCTATAACACTAATTAACAAATTTACTCTGTAGCCTGAAGTGGGTGATATTCTGTTCCCTCCTCTCCTCTCCCCCTTCTCTCCTCTCATCTCCTCCCCTCCTCTCTTCCTCTCCATGTGTGATGGTCTACTGCACTACCTGTTGGTTTTGAAGCATTAGCATTATAGCACCCTCAGGCTCTCTTAACTTCCTGTCGAGATGAATCTGCATTACAATACAATATGTTCATATCATTACAATGCCAGGCACATCACTTAATGTAGTATCAATCCACAGCTATAGTACGGCACAGCCCACAGCTAGGTGGCTAGGTGCTCCAAGACATGGCAAATAGGACCCAGTATGTGATTCTATTACAACACATTAGCTGACTTCATCATAGCTAGTGTTTCACAAATGCACGTGTATGTGTCTCTGTATGCATGTGTGTGACAGTTCCTGAAAGTCAAGTCTTGATACACCTCTAACCTCTCCATCTGAGGAGATGGAGATGGAGAGCCCCCATGGTATTTCAGCTGTAAAAGAAATCCAGGGCATGATTTATATTTAACAGGTAATTTACCTTCCTAATTACAGGGCAGTTAAATAGAGAAATACATTAAGTTGACCTTTGACAATATGAATGTCCCAAAACTCATGCCCGTTCCACTCTCACAGAGAGTCCATAGACAAACCAATCCACTTTGGATAGTATTGTTGTAGTCTTGTAGTATTTCTGTATTATTGTTGTAGTCTTGTTGTAGTATTTCTGTATTATTGTTGTAGTATTGTGGGTGTTTTCTCTTCACCAGGAGTTAATGAAACTAACCACATATTGATGCTATGCCATTGGCTCTCCCGCCAGCCCTTCATCACTACAAGTGGTTTGTTTTTATTCATGCACTCTATTGAGTGAACAATCTGAAGTTATAAGAACGGTGTGTACCTGCCATCTCTCCCTGTCTCCCTTTGCGCCAGCCTGCACTGTGGGAAGTATCGATTTGGTGGCTGGAAAATAACAAATTAGCGAGGGAGAGATGGAGTTAAACAGTCTTTTAAAGTGAACAAAGGCACAGAAAGGAGCCCTGAAAACAAATATCAACAAGGCAAGGTTTAATCCTTTAATTAAATGAGTTATGTTTTCCCTATTTATTTATCTATTCATTTTTCTCAATGATTTTTTTATGCTGGTAGCAGGTTTTGGAGGTTGCTAGGTAACTGGTACAGGAAGTACTATTTGTTCCTGGTTGATGTGTTGTCTGGCAGTGAGTACGCACTTTGAGGACACACACACTCCAATAGACACATGCACATATGCACACACACACATTGACAGGCAGGGAGGGAGGGGGGTCTGAAGGAGCCACTGTGCCCATAGCAGGGTCACTGTTCTCAGACCCTTGCTGGTCCCCAAACAGTCTCAGCTGGAGCCCCAGGGTCATTAGAAGATGAGGAGGGTGACCTCCAAGACCCCAGCGTGGTGCAATGTGTGTGTGTCTGTGTCTGCACAGTGTCTGTGTCTGTGTCTCTCTGTCTGTCTGTACATGAGAGAGTTAGCCCCAGCCCTCTGTCCTTGGCCTATCAGACTTCTGTCTGATTGGGTGTGCACAGGTTTCAGGCTTAGGGAGTTGTGTCTGTCAACAACCATGTGGAGAGAGGGAGAGAGAGGGAGAGAGATGAGAGGGAGAGAGATGAGAGGGAGAGGGAGGGAGAGAGATGAGAGGGAGAGAGATGAGAGGGAGAGAGAGGGAGAGAGATGAGAGGGAGAGAGAGGGAGAGAGATGAGAGGGAGATGAGAGGGAGAGAGAGTGAGAGAGATGAGGGGGAGAGAGAGGGAGAGAGATGAGAGGGAGAGAGATGAGAGAGGGAGAGAGATGAGGGGGAGAGAGAGGGAGAGAGAGGGAGAGAGATGAGAGAGAGGGAGAGAGAGATGAGGGGGAGAGAGAGGGAGAGAGATGAGAGGGAGAGAGATGAGAGGGAGAGAGATGAGAGGGAGAGAGATGAGAGGGAGAGAGAGGGAGAGAGATGAGAGGGAGAGAAAAGTAGGAAAGGAGCCAGTATCCCCTGGGACCTCCTCCCTCATTCCAATGTTCCAGTGTAGTTATCTCTCTCTCTTTCAGCCCTATTAAGCATCACACACACACACACACACACACACACACACACACACACACACACACACACACACACACACACACACACACACACACACACACACACACACACACACACACACACACACACACACACACACACACACACACACACCTGTTGACACCTTCAGTCCTTCACTCTCTCTGTCTGTACTGCCTCCCTGCTCCTGCAGCTCTCTACCTGAAATATAATAAATATGGTGTCCCAAATGGCACTAGATTCCCTCTATAGTGCCCTATGGCGTACTGGTCAAAAGTAGTGCACTAAATAAGGAATAGGGTGCCATGGGGATTCAGTTTAAGACCTGGTGTTCCTGCCTAGATGGAGTTTGTTAGCTACTAAAGATATGACTAACAAGGATTCTGAATGCATCCCAAATGAGATCCTATCCCCTATGAAGTGCACTACTTTTGACCAGGGCCCATAGAGAATAAGGTGCCATTTAGGACACAGGTGATGTGAATCACTAAGCACTGCGTGAAAAACATTAAAATGTTTTTGGTCAAAAACCCAAAACATTGTTCATATCCATTAACCTGTCTAGCCCCGGGGTGCCGCTAGCGGCACACCCCCCCCACCCCCACTGAAAAGGCAGAGCCGCGAAATTCAAAAAACATTTTTTTTTTTAATATTTAACTTTCACACATTAAAGTCCAATACAGCTAATGAAAGACACAGATCTTGTGAATCCAGCCGACATGTCCGATTTTTAAAATGTTTTACAGGGAAGACACAATATGTAAAGATGTAAATCTATTACCTAAAAACACATTAGCATAATCCACCATCTTTTATTTGTCCACCAACACCAGTAGCTATCACCAATTCGGCTAAACTAAGATATTTATAGCCCCTAACCAAGAAAAAAACTCATCAGATGACAGTCTGATAACATATTTATGGTATGGGATAGGTTTTGTTAGAAAAATGTGCATATTTCAGGTAGCTGGCATAGTTTACAATTGCACCCACCGTCACAAATGGACTAGAATAATTACAATGAGCAACGTGTTTACCTAACTACTAATCATCAAACATTTCGTAAAAATACACAGCATACACTAATCGAAAGACACAGATCCTGTGAATACAGACAATATTTCAGATTTTCTAAGTGTCTTACAGCGAAAACACAATAAATCGTTATATTAGCATAGCACATGTGCAAACATTACCCCAGCATTGATTCTAGCCAAAGAGAGCGATAACGTAAACATTGCCAAAATATATTATTTTTTTCACTAACCTTCTCAGAATTCTTCAGATGACACCCCTGTAACATCACATTACAACATACATATACAGTTTGTTCGAAAATGTGCATATTTAGCCACCAAAATCATGGTTAGACAATGAGAAATGTAGCCCAGCTGGTGAGAAAATGTCCGTGCGCCATATTAGACAGTGGTCTACTCGTATACATAAATACTCATAAACGTGACTAAAAAATATAGGATGGACAGCGATTGATAGACAATTTAATTCTTAATACAATCGCGGAATTACATTTTTTAAATTATCCTTACTTTTCAATACAGTTTGCGCCAAGCGAAGCTACGTCAAAAAACATGGCGTCCTAAGCCACTAACATTTTTCGACAGAAACACGATTTATCATAATAAAAATTTCCTACTTTGAGCTGTTCTTCCATCAGTATCTTGGGCAAAGGATCCTTTCTTGGGTCTAATCGTCTTTTGGTGGAAAGCTGTCCTCTTGCCATGTGGAAATGCCAACTGCGTTCCGGATGAACTGGAAGCGTGCCCAGAGATTCACAGCGTCTCAGAAATAAATGTCCCAAAATCGCACTAAACGGATATAAATTGCTATAAAACGCTTTAAATTAACTACCTTATGATGTTTTTAACTCCTATAACGAGTAAAAATATGACCGGAGAAATATAACTGGCTACACTAATGCTTGGAAAAACAGTAGTTCGGTATCCTCCGCGCGCATGACGCACCAAGAAAAGAGTTCCTACCTACAGGGTTTTTTCATTTATAGTGGCTGTGATTGGGCAATCGATACCATTCAAATCGTCATCACGTAAAGGCATCCAGGGGAAGACGTAAGCAGTGTCCGTATACTCATAAGAATAACAGTGGCCTTAAAACTGACTCCAGAACAGGGGCCAAAATGTGTAAAATCTGACTCCATGTCAGGGAAATTGCTGTAGAATGAGTTCTGTTCCACTTAGAGACAAAATTTCAACGCCTATCGAAACTATAGACTGTTTTCTATCCAATAATAATAATAATAGGCATATTGTACGATCAAGAATTTTGTAGGAAGCCGTTTCAAAAATTACACGATTTCCATAAATAGTGACAACAGCACCCCCTATCCTTAACTTAAGTCAGGGTTTTCCAAACGAGGTTGTGTAGAGAAATATGCACACAGGGGGCCAGGACTATGTTTGGGAAACCCTTCATTAAGTAACTGTAGTCAATCATGACAGAACCATGACTGCTTCTGCCACTTCTGGGCCAGGCCTGTGCTGACGACATCTGTCAGTGACGGTGGTCTGAGCCTGAGCAGTGGTGGCAGCAGCAGCAGCAGCAGCAGTGGAGGTGGCAAACGTGTGTGGGTGTATAACGTAGCGTGCAGCGGAGGCCTGTTGATGTCATTACTGTCACTGTTGGCGTTAGAGTTGTGACAGGCCTCTCTCAGCATCCCTAATGACTCCCTATTTCCTATGTAGTTTACTGGCTCAGGTCAAAAGTAGTGCACTATATAGGCAAAAGGGTGCCAATTCGGAGGCAGCCCCTTTCTGTCCGTGACCTCTAAGGACAGCCACCATGACAGGGGTGGGGGGATGAGGGGAGGACGGTCATGTCACTTTGATTCATACTAGCTCTGGCTGGGTGGGTTTGCAAAGTCTCAACGGTCATTATCCTTTCTAAATGTAATTTAAGTGTGAAGTGATGGTGGTGCTGATGGTGATGGCTGTCCTTCTGCTTCACCCTGGTACTGAGTGGATCGGAAACAAACTTGGAGCAGAAAGTTTTAGCAAAGTCTTCCTTGACCTATATCGGTATCTTACTCACACGGTTGCATCGCAGGTGAAAATGACCTTCTGATGAATCCGTTTTCCAAGCTGCTCTGTGTCTATGTTAGCCTGATCCCAGATCTAGTTGTTTTGTCTTGCCAACTCCTGTGGTTGTTGTCATTGCGGAAAACCATAGGAGTTGGGAAGATGGCATAAACAGATCAGGACAAAACATATCTGGGACCAAGCTACATTACATGGACACCTCCCTACTCGTCGATCTCATTCCAAAATCACGTGCATTAATATGGAGTTGGATCCCCTTTGTTGCTATAAAAGCCTACACTCTACTGGGAAGGCTTTCCACTTGATGTTGAAAATTTCTGCAGGGACTTGCTTCCATTCAGCCACAAGAGCATTAGTGAAGTCGGGGACTGATGTTGGACGATTAGGCCTGGCCGCAGTCAGCGTTCCAATTCATCCCAAAGGTGTTTGATGGGGTTGAGGTCAGGGCTCTGTGCAGGCCAGTCCAGTTCTTCCACACCGATTTCGACAAACCATTTCTGTATGGACCTCGCTTTGTGCACGGGGGCATTGTCATGCTGAAACAGGAAAGGGCCTTCTGCCAACTGTTGCCACAAAGTTGGAAGCACAGAATCGTCTATAATGTCATTGTATGCTGTAGCGTTACACCATTAAAAACAGCCCCAGACCATTATTCCTCCTCCACCAAAGTTTACAATGTGCACCATGCTTTCTGGCAGGTAGTGTTCTCCTGGCATCCGCCAAACCCGGTTTCGTCTGTCGGACTGCCAGATGGTTAAGTGGGATTCATCACTCCAGAGTACGCGTTTCCACTGCTCCAGAGTCCAATGGCGTTGAGCTTTACACCACTCCAACCGACGCTTGACATTGCGCATGGTGATCTGTGTGGCACCTCGGCCATGGAAAACCATTTCATGAAGCTCCCGACTAACAGTTCTTGTGGTGACGTTGCTTCCAGAGATAGTTTGGAACTCGGTAGTGAGTGTTGCATCCGCGGACAGACAATTCTTACGTGCTACACGCTTCAGCACTCGGCGGTCCCGTTCTGTGAGCTTGTGTGGTCTACCACTTCGCATGAGCCGTTGTTGCTCCTAGACGTTTCCACTTCACAATAACAGCACTTACAGTTGACCGGGTCAGCTCTAGCAGGGCAGAAATTTGACGAACTGACTTGTTGGAAATGTGGCATCCTATGGCAGTGCCATGTTGAAAGTCACTGAGTTCTTCAGTAAGGCCATTCTACTGCCAATGTTTTGTCTATGGAGATTGCATGGCTGTGTGCTCGATTTTATACACCTGTCAGCAACGGGTGTGGCTGAAATTGACGAATCCACTAATTTGAAGGGGTATCCATGTACTTTTGGCCATATAGTGTAGATCTCCAGTCAGTGTCCAGATTTTAGTGTATGTCTGATTGTCTCCCTACAGTATCTCCTGTTACGTTTTATGTGTCTGATGTTCTCTCTGTCACCTCTCTTCTCTTCCAGTCTATCCGTGAGGTGACAGGCTATGTGCTCGTGGCTCTGAACCAGTTTGACTACCTGCCACTGGAGAACCTGAGGATCATCAGAGGAACTAAGATGTATGAAGATCGCTACGCTCTGGCGATCTTCCTCAACTACCGCAGAGATGGGAACTTTGGCCTGCGCCAGCTGGGACTGAAGAACCTCACAGGTATGTGTGCATGGTCTGAGATGGGTATCCTGTAGGCTATCTGTCTCTGTGTCTCCTCTGTCTGAAGCTCTGAGATCTCTCTCTCCCTCCCCTCGTTTTATGTGTTCTCTCCATTTATGTATCAGTTTGCCGACCAATTGAACATTGCTTAAAGTAGAGTTTTGCTAAAATAATTAAATAAATCACCAGCGTTCCAGGCCTGCTGCACATATACTATATTTCCAACTTTCTCTTCACATCTCTGTTTCAAACTGTAACAGTCAGACACTCTCCTTTGTTCTAGACATAGTTTGTTGTGGTTGACTGCAAATGTTTGTGTTGTCTCTGGATGTGTGGAGCCATACAAGGACAGTTTACAGTACACATAACCATGGGTCGATAGAACTGTATACATCTTTACTAAATGTCCTCTTTTCAGAGTCATACTGTACTGTTACTCAGCCTAACTTCAGTGAAATCCTGACATTCAGTGACTGTGTGTAAAGTCAGAAGCTCTGCTAGAAAATGACTGCAATGAAATAAGCACTAAATGAATGTCTGTAAAGTGTGAACCAAATGTTAGCGTCAGTTTAATGAGAATAAAACCGAATTGTTCTGAGCTTTTAAAATCAATTGTGTCTGTCTAGATGTAAAGCTACTGGGGATTTTCCTGTGCTGCTATACTGACAGATTTGAATTAAAATCTCTTCACACATAGAGAGAGGAGGACGTGATTGACCTAACTCATAGCTATAGCTCTGTGCTTTCTGCTACTCTTTGTCAGTTTATTTCTCCAAACTATTTTCATTTGGCTGAAATGCAATAACGTCTTAACCCCTTAACTCGTGGGATTTGGCCTATACGGATCGGGCTGAATTTAAATGTTTCTTACAGAAGAAATATGGAAAACGTATGCATAACCATGGTAGCAATTTAAAGGGAACAGTTTGGAAATGTTGTGAAAATGATTAGACTAAAGGTGAGGACACAACAGTTGACCTGACACATTATACTGTTGTTTTGATGTGCATTTGACATGTACTGTACTTTTCACCATATTTGTTGATGACTAAATCTGAAAATTATCTAGATACATTCAGTAACATGATAAGAATATTCTTGGAAAATTTGGTGTAGGTGCAACATAAAACAAAAAATGACAAGGGTTTGAGTGAGAGATCTAACTGTTGTTTCCACGTGGCTACACAGCGCTCCAATGTGTGCACAGTTCCTAAGTCATTTCATTGCACTTTTATGACTCAAAGAAGTATTCAACTAGAAGGTGCTTTTTTGAGCTCTCCTAGTTGTGCCGTTGAGGAACCAGAGCAAGAACACTTGTAGTTGTTTCGTGTGGTACACAGCCCCTGCCTTTACACAACTACTGTTGTTGTTTACGCAATCCAAAAACCATCCATTATAAATCGCAATATGGGTCAGGCAGGCATAATTTGAAGCTTCTTCTATTGTCAACATGACTAGCTAAATGCTAAAATACAATCTTACGGTGTTAGGCTTTCACAAGGCAATTCAGAGAAGCAGATTGTAATTTTGGTGCGCATAAAATGGAGTCATAGGCTGTGGCATGCAAAAGACTGCTGGTCTCGAGGTAAATGACCGTTAATTAACGTGAACACATTTAGCATCTCCAGGCCTCCACGCATATAAGCACATACAAGCTGCTAATGCACGCCTTTGGAACAACTACATTTTAAAAAGTCATAAAAATGTATAATTTTAAAATAAACCATTACAATAAATCCATTATTTATTTTAGGCAGGTATAAAGAAACATTGTGATATAAAGAAAATGTATTTCATAAGACCAGAATATGAGTTGGCATACTGTATGTTATCTGGCTATGCGCCATGCAATGGGCTGTAGGCGTGTTCATTCAGCAAGCAAGATATGTGTACAGTGCATTCGGAAAGTATTTGACTTTTTCCACATTTTGTAACGTTACAGGCTTGTTCTGAAAGCGATTAAATTAATGTTTTTCCTCATCAATCTACACACAATACCCCATAAAGACAAAGCGATAACAGGGTTTTTGAAATGTGAGCAAATGTATAAAAAAAATAAAACAGAAATACCTTATTTACAAAAATATACAGACCCTTTGCTATGATACTCGAAATTGAGCTCAGGTGCATCATTGAGATGTTTCTACAACTTGATTGGAGTCCACTGGTGGTAAATTAAATTAATTGGACATGATTGGGAAGGCAAACACCTGTTTATATAAGATCCCACAGTTGACAGAGCAAAAACCAAGCCATGAGGATGAAGGAATTGTCCGTAGAGCTCCAAGACAGAATTGAGTTGGTGTACAGATCTGGGGAAGGGTAACAAAATACAGCATTAAAGGTCCCCAAGAACACAGTGGCCTCCACCATTCTTAAATGGAAGAAGTTCAGAACCACCAAGACTCTTCCTAGAGCTGGCTGCCCGGCCAAACTGAGCAATCGGGGGAGAAGGGCCTTGGTCAGAGAGGTGACCAAGAACCTGATGGTTGCTCTGACAGAGCTCTAGAGTTCCTCTGTGGAGATGGGAGAACCTTCCAGAAGGACAACCATCTCTGCAGCACTCCACCAATCAGGCCCTTATGGTAGAGTGGCCAGATGGATGCCACTCCTCAGTAAAAGGCACATGGCAGCCTGCTTTGCCAAAAGACACCTAAAGATTCTCAGACCATGAGAAACAAGATTCTCTGGTCTGATGAAAACAATATTGAACTCTTTGGCCTGAATGCCAAGCGTTACGTCTGCAGGAAACCTGGCACCATCCCTACGGTGAAGCACGGTGGGGGCAGCATCATGCTGTGTGGATGTTTTTCAGTGGCAGGGACTGGGAGACTAGTCAAGATCGAGGGAAAGATGAACGAAGAAAAGTACAGAGAGATCCTTGATGAAAAACTGCTCCAGAGCGATCAGGACCTCAGACTGGAGTGAAGATTCACCTTCCAACAAGACAAGAACCCTAAGCACACAGCCAAGACAATGCAGGTGTGGCTTCCGGACAAGTCTCTGAATGTCCTTGAGTGGCCACGCCAGAGGCCAGACTTGAACCTGATCGAACATCTCTGGAGAGACCTGAAAATGTCTGTGCAGCAACGCTCCTCATCCAATCTGACATAGATTGAGAGGATCTGCAGAGAGGAAAGGGAGAAACTCCCCAAGTACAGGTGTGCCAAGCTTGTAGCGTCATACCCACGAAGACTCGAGGCTGTAATCACTGCCAAAGGTGCTTCAACAATGTACTGAGTAAAGGGTCTGAATAGTTATGTAAATGTGATATTTCCATTTTTTATTTTTAGTACATTTGCAAAAATGTATGAAAAACTGTTTTTGCTTTGTCATTTAATACATTTTAGAATAAGGCTGTAATGTAACAAAATGTGGAAGAAGTCAAGAGGTCTGAATACTTTCCAAATGCACTGTATGTCCCATGCCATTATTGTAACAATTCCAGTGGTGGAAATAAGAGTCAGGTGCAGAGAGCAGGAATCTCTTCAAAAAGTGGAATTTATTTCCTTAACGTAATCACCTACAAACCGGTGACGCCACACTAAACACTGGGCGCGTAAAGAGAAATGTCCAAAGTCAATTGAATAATAAAAATCCACAAATACACACCACAAACACGAAACAGAAAAACAAGCCCGCACAAAAGGGAGCGGGCAAACTGGGTTTAAATAACCCCTAATCTAAACACACAACAGGTGAAACAAATTAGACCAACTAAACGGAAAACAGAAAAGGGGATCGGTGGCAGCTAGTAAACCGGAGACGACGACCACCGAGCGCCGCCCGAACGGGAAGAGGCACCATCCTCGGCGGGACTCGTAACAATTATTTTATATTATATGATTATATAGTAAGAAGAATACAATTGAACTTAGCTGAATATAATAGGAAGGACATTTTCCCCAGTCCAGAGTGAGTGCTAGCACATATGAAGTGGCTATGTTGAGCATAAAGTCATAATTTGAAACAGGTCATATACGCTAGATTTAGAGTTATTTGGCAACTTTAGTTGTGATTGAGACAAACCATAGAATGTCTTAGAAATCAAGGAACAGGGGCAGAGGAAAAAATCCATGTCATCCATCTAATAGCTGATGGAAGCCACTTTTCAGCTGGGTTGTTTTTCTCACTCATGCGGGTGCTGTAGGCTACTCTGATTATTTCACTCCACAGATCAACCACTGTGTGAGAGTATGCAGCCTCTCGCTGTTCTCTCTCTCTGTTCTTGCAGTTACCCAGTGTTTCATTTGGGAAATCAAGTGAAATCTGTCGAACATCAACATGTTTTCACAACCAAACATATTTCATGAAAGTGTTGACAGCCCCTCTCTGTACGCATGAGAAAGGAATGAAGGAGGGGAGGAGATGGAAATGCATGATGGTGAGATATTCTGTAGCTAAAGGTAATGTGTCAGCCTATTAATTATGAAAATATAAATAATGCTGTATTACTAGGTCATTCAAAATCAAATACATATGTACTATAATTGTAGGCTTACTCTGTAAGCCCCCCAGCACAATACATGAACCAATACCACCGCCTAGGCCTATAGGCCTACCTTCGCCCCCCGACTCATGGATATACTTTTTGGAGCGTAGTATAAGGTAACCAGTCCATCCAGTATGGATAACAATACAGTCTACAGTCAATTTTTTTAGTATAGTCTCGACCAAATTTGTACCAAAGACATTTTAAATCAGATTTTCTTTGTTTTTCTGCTGTGCATTGTATGCGGTAGGTTTTGTATTGTCGAACGGCACAATCCTTATTTTATTTGGGCTTGGCCTCATATATAGGCCTATGCAAATGGCCATTTTGAATGAATCATCACCTTAGAAAGCTCTGTCCATTTCGTTGTGTTAAGGCTTTAAAATAACATCCACATCAACCATGTTTTCCACTCAGTTTCAATCTGTTGTTGAACTTCTTCCTTCAAATTGATCAATCACAGTGAGGTTAGTTTTAAAAGCACATACTGTTTTGATGATAAGGGTTTGATGTGATTTTTGAATTATTTTGCATTGACATCAGAGTGGTTAGAGGGACAATAGAGCCCTGAGTACCAGACTGTTAGGACCTGATGGAGGGACAATACAGCCCTGAGTACCAGACTGTTAGGACCTGATGGAGGGACAATACAGCCCTTAGTACCAGGCTGTTAGGTCAAGAAGGAGGCACAATACAGCCCTGAGTACCAGACTGTTAGGACCTGATGGAGGCACAATTCAGCCCTGAGTACCAGACTGTTAGGACCTGATGGAGGGACAATACAGCCCTGAGTACCAGACTGTTAGGACCTGATGGAGGCACAATTCAGCCCTGAGTACCAGACTGTTAGGACCTGATGGAGGGACAATACAGCCCTGAGTACCAGACTGTTAGGAGCTGATGGAGGGACAATACAGCCCTAAGTACCAGGCTGTTAGGACCTGATGGAGGGACAATACATCCCTGAGTACCAGGCCATTAATGACCTGATGATCGTTAGGGAGTTGGGTACTCCCAATGCATGTCCGAAGTGAATAAGAGGAGATTACTATGACTCATTGGTCAAATGTGCAAAAATTGCCCAAGTAGCGGGAGGGATGAGGGCAGCGTCTTGTCGCTCTTGGTGCTCAAGTTCAGAATGGCTATCATCAAAATCCATACAGAGCTGTGAAGCAGAGACCCTGATCTCTGATGTCATATATACTGTAGCATGTTGCTTACTGCCACTGCGTTCCAATTTAGGAGATTATCAGTGATCTTTCTGAATGGTGATTGACAGATTGGCACCTGACCTGGTCTTGGGAAGCTGTATGTGTAATATTTTGTATGTCTAGTTTTAGCACCAGTTTCCACTGAGGTCTAACCAGACTAGCCTGGTCCCAGATCTGTTTGGTCGGCCATATGAGTTGGCAAGACAGCACAAACAGATCCGGGACCAGGCTTGCCAAGCCCCCAGTAGAAACTGATAATGGTAACCAAGTGCTGGTTTTGCATGGAACAGAATGAAAAGATGTATGTACAGACAGTATGTGCAGTGAAATACACAATGTCAAAGCAAGCTTTAGACATATCATTAGCAAGTAGCCTTTTACTTCATCATGGCTGTCCCCATAGGAGAACCCTTTGAAGAACCCTTTTGTTTTCAGGTAGAACCCTTTTGGTTCCAGGTAGAACCCTATTGGGTTCCATGTAGAACTCTTTCCACAGAGGGTTCTACATGGAACCCAAAATAGTTCTACCTGGAACAAAAAAGGGTTATCCTATAGGAACAGCCGAAGAACCCTTTTGGAACCCTTTTTTTAAGTGTAGCCTGTTTTTACCCTGTAAGCTACATCTGTATACGTACACACTACTTTAACATTGTCCCTTCCCCTGCATTTACTCTGCAGTACTCTGCGGTCGTACATACCCTGTCCATTTCCCTGTTTGTTTTTGTGTGAATTCATACTGTGTTCTCTGGACCTGCGTACCTGCGTACTGAGTTATTTTTATTGAGTGCATTGCAATTATGTTGCAATTATATCCACATTAGGGTTATGTTGCTCCTGTGTTAAATTAACTGTCCAGTGAAAATCTCACTTTTAAAAATTAATATTCTGTTTTTGACTCGCTATCATTACCGAAGACTGGGGCTTCATCACAAATGTCACCCTATTCCCTATTTAGTGCACTACTTTTGACCAGCACCCTATGGACCCTGGGGTACTAGGCAATAGGGTGCTATTTGGGAGGAATATTTGATATTTTATACAGGTTTTTCCTAATTGAGATTAAATCTATTTTTCCTAATTGAGATTAAATCTATCCTTCTCAGAGGAGATATACGTAGGTAAGACTGGCTACCTAGGATATGTAATACGTTGTGTTCTCCTCCCTCCCCATTCTCTCACGATTTGTATTACTGTTGTTTAGAATACCCCCTCATTCTCACATCCTCTAAAAGCACTTGTGAATATGGGAAGTGTAGTTCTCTCTCTCTCTCTCTCTATCTGCCCCCCCCCCGCTCTCTCTCTCTCTCTCTCCCTCTCTCTCTTTCTCTCTCTCTCTGTCTCCCCCCCCCGCTCTCTCTCTCTCTCTCTTGCTCTCTCTCTGCGGTGGGTGACCCTTTACCTTTTAGAAGTGATGGCAGCAGTAGCTCTTTAAGATGCTATGTTCATAAACCAAGGACACGAATAACAGGCTTTGGCCAGACACCAGGGTTACATCCCAAATGGCACCTTATTGACTATGAAGTGCATTACTTTTGACCAGAGCTCTATGGACCTTGGTCAAAAGTTGTGCACTATAGAGAGAATAGGGTGCCATTTGGGACACAGCCCAGTTCTGTCCGAGCCCTTTAGGGCAGTAGCGGTGCGTGAGTACAATCACCAAGCCAGAAAAAAAGACTTATTACAACCTATTGTGATAATTGTCTTGTTTGCTATATAACCTGCTAGTTCATATGCCTTGCCACCATTGTATATAGGCCTAAAGGCTGAGACAATAAGCATACACAGTGGCAGAATAAATTCAACCACAACTTTATTTCATCACAAAACCGGAGCGCAACATCTGTCCGGTGAAGTCCACAAAACATATTGCATGTAACAAACAGTTACTTGACCTACAGCATGGTCAAACAAGTTAATGTTTCCCACATTTTTGGACTACTAAACAACTTCATTTAGAACCACGGATATTTACCACAAGTCGCAAAGAAACAGGAGCTACTTCTAATATTCCAGGACCATTTCAACATCATCAAATCACCTACGCTTAGTCTAACACAGCGACAACTAAAAGATACCAAAAACATTTTAGTCCAATCAATGTAAGCTGAATATGATGTGGCTGTCCATGGTTCTGATTTGTGACCAGATTCAGGAAACTAGGTGTATGTCGCAAGTCACGACTTCACAGGAGAGCTGTTTGATCGTAAAAAATACAGGTAGAGCGATAGGGAGAGTAATGTTCAGTGAGCTGTTCTCTCTCTCTTAGATGTCTGGAAGTAGCTGGGAAGTTAGTAAAGAAAGGATCAACCCTTGAAGAGATGGGTGGGGCTAAGGCTTAAGAGGGTGTGAACAATGGGTGTAGACAAAGAAGGGCTCTCCAATACTAGTACCAAAACATTGAAAGACGGTTTTCTCAAAAGTGAGTTTACAAGTTGATCAACTTTCAAAGCACAATTACTTTCCCGTTGTTTCCTCAAATACAATGTATGATACCATTTTGTAGCTCTGAGTCTCTACTTTTATCCCATGTAAAAAAACAGAAATTCAAATGTTGCTACATAAGACCGAATCCGGGTGGTGAGTCACATTTGTGTGTTTGTGTGTGTGTGTGTGTGTGTGTGCGTGCAAGTAGAAAAAACATGTAGAGAAACACCAATGCCATCCTCCTCTCTTTCATGTTGACGAAACGGTCTATAACTCTGTCATACAGTACACGTTTTTATTTTTTGTTATGCTAGGCTACTTGACTAAAATGCTTGCTCGCGAACCTAACTTCCTTTCATGGGCAACTTTAGCTAGTTAACATTAGCCTTTTACCTTTAGCGACATATTAAACTTCCATCCTCTCAGTCCAGGGGCACAATGTATGAATTTATGGTTGGATCAGAGTCATCATTAGAATCATTGGTAAGTATGGAGAATGAAGTAAAACCACCAATCGAAATCCTTATGGCTAACGCTGCTTTAGGGTAACATGGTAGGTAATGGACAGTTAACATATAGACCCATTATCACTCACTGTCCTGATAGGCAGTGTGTCTGCAGTCTGACTGTAGCTGGTGTCTGTCTGGTCACTCATAGAGAGAGAGAAGGATGAAGAAAAGGAAGAGAGAGAGTGAGAAACAGAGCATGAGAGAGAGAATCGTGTGTCATCACTAAGAGAGAGGGAGAGCGCGAGAGAGATAGTGAGAGAGAGAGGAGGAGAAAGAAAGAGTGAGAGAGTGGGAAGAGGGGGAGAGAGAATGGAAAATAAAGAGGGAGGAGAAAGACAAAGGACAATGGTGGCCAGAGACCACACCATACAGTGCCTTCGGAAAGTATTCAGACACCTTGACTTTTTCCACATTTTGTTACGTTACAGCCTTCTTCTAAACAGCTGTTTTTTCCTCAGCAATCTACACACAATAACCCAAAATGACAAGGCGAAAACAGGCTTTTAGAAATGTTTGGTAATTTATTAAAAATAAAAAACAGAAAAACATTATAAACATAAGTATTCAGACCCTTTGCTATGAGACTCGAAATTGAGCTCAGGTGCATCCCGTTGCCATTGATCATCCTTGAGATGTTTCTACAACTTGATTGGAGTCCACCTGTGGTAAAGTCAATTGATTGGACATGATTTGGAAAGGAACACATCTGTCTTTATAAGGTCCAACAGTTGACAGTGCATGTCAGAGCAAAAACCAAGCCATGAAGGCAAAATAATTGTCCATAGAGCACTGAGACAGGATTGTGTCATGGGACAGATCTGTCTGCAGCATTGAAGGTCCCCAAGAACACAGTGGCCTCCATCATTCTTAAATGGAAGATGTTTGGAATCACAAAGACTCTTCCTAGAGCTGGCCGCCCGGCTAAACTGATCAATCGGGGGAGAAGGGCCTTGGTCAGGGAGGTGACCAACAACCCGATGGTCACTTTGACAGAGCTCTAGACTTCCTCTGTGGAGATGGGAGAACCTTCCAGAAGGACAACCATCTATGCAGCACTCATCAATCAGGCCTTTGTGGTAGAGTGGCCAGATGAAAGCCACTCCTCAGTAAAAGGCACGACAGCCCGCTTGGAGTTTGCTAAAAGGCACCTAAAGGAATCAGACTATGAGAAACAAGATTATCTGGTCTGATGAAACCAAAATTGAACTCTTTGACCGTAATGGCAAGCGTTACGTCTGGAGGAAAGCTGGCACCATCCCTACAGTGAAGCATGGTGGTGGCAGCATCATGCTGTGGGAATGTTTTTCAGTGGCATGGACTGGGAGACTAATCAGGTTAGAGGCAAAGATGAATGGAGCAAAGTAGAGAGAGATCCTTGATGAAAACCTGCTCCAGAGCGCTCAGGACCTCAGACTGGGGCGAAGGTTCTTCCAACAAGTCAATGACCCTAAGCACACAGCCAAGACAATGCAGTAGTGGCTTCGGGACAAGGCTCTGACTTGTCTTTAGTGGCCCAGTGAGAGCCCAGACTTGAACCCGATCGAGCATCTCTTGAGAAACTTGAAAATAGCTGTGCAGCAACACTCCCCATCCAACCTGACAGAGCTTGAGATGATCTTCAGAGAGGAATGGGAGAAATACAGGTGTGCCAAGCTTGTAGCGTCATACCCAAGAAGACTCGATGCTGTAATCGCTGCCAAAGGTGCTTCAACAAAGTACTGAGAAAAGGGTCTGAATACTTATGTAAATGTATATGTATATGTATGTATATGTACATGTAAAATTTCAGTATTTGTTTTACAAATTTGCCCACGTTTCTAAAAACTTGTTTATACTTTGTCACTATGGGGTATGAGTAATGTGAGTAATGTGGAAAAACGACATATGAATCAATTTTAGAATAAGGCTGTAACGTAACAAAATGTGGAAAAAGTCAAGGGGTCTGAATACTTTCTGAATGAACTGTACATAATAACACAGTGTATTGTATGTTTTCTGTTATGGTAGAATACACCCATTACAGGACTAACGTTAATTCACAGGGTTATTGCACGGCACAAATAGAACAGTGAGTTTCTGCCTCCTTCCCAGCTCGCCCTGTGACAATGAATAATTTAAACTATGCTCATTGTTCTCCTTGGTCATTCCTTCCTCGAGAGTTCTACAAACACACGCATCCACACATCCGCTATACCATTCTGCATGGTCCTATAGCAACATTAGGTAATCGATTCATGTGTACCTTATTTTTGTTTATTGTTGTTGTATTATTTTATTTCTTCAAAAAAAAAATATTAACATTTTTGGATAATGGTGCCGGGGGGGGGGGGGGGGGGTTACGGGCTCCTAACCAACTGTGAAATGTTGTTTGTTTTTTTGCATTGTTAGTAACTAATTTTGGTTATAGTGTTGCTGCTATCGTCTCTTATGACCGAAAAAAGCTTCTGAACATCAGAACAACGATTACTCACCTCAAACTAGACAAAGATCTTTTCTTTAATGATTCCAACGCAAAGGATATACTGCTTTGTCGAGATAAGGCCCAAATCCCCGTCAACCGCATGAAGAAAAGACGGAGAAAAAGGAGGAGGAGGGCGGTGTGCCTTGTAAGAATTTGCTGACGAGTAGGTAAACCACCACTACTTCCTTATTATTAGCCATCATGCAATCATTGGAAAACAATCTGGAAGATCTACGATTAAGACTATCCTACCAATGGGACATTTAAAAACTGTAATATCAGCTGTTTCACCGAGACGTGGCTAAACGACGACACAGATAATAGATAATATAGAGCTGGCTGGCTTCTCCGTGCATCGGCAGGACAGAGCAGCTACGTCTGGTAAGACGAGGGGCAGGGGTGTGTGTCTATTTATCAAAAACTGCCGGTACACTTTTTTGTAATATTAAAGAAGTCTTGAGGTATTGCTCGCCTGAGGTAGAATAACTCATGTTAGCTGTAGACTACACTGTCTACAAAGAGAGTTCTCATCTATATTATTCATAGCCGTCTATTTACCACTACAAACCGATGCTGGCACTAAGACCGCACTCAACAAGCTGTATAAGGCCATAAGTAAACAAGAAAATGATCATCCAGAAGCGGCGATCCTAGTGGCCGGGGACTTTAATGCAGGCAAACTTAAATCCGTTTTACCTAATTTCTACCAGCTTGTCACGTGCAACCAGAGGATAAAAACTCTAGACCACCTTTACTCCACACACAGAGACACATACAAAGCTCTCCCTCACCCTACATTTAGCAAATCTGAATATAATTCTATCCTCCTGGTACCTGCGTACAAGAAAAAACTAAAGGAGGAAGTACCAG
>NC_074687.1:22726960-22791960 GCF_029448725.1 Salvelinus fontinalis
CATAATTCAAATGTGTTTTTACCCTGCCAAGAAGTTTCCTTTCGCTTAAAGGTTTGTCTCTTAAATCCTTTATTGTTGTTGTAATGAATTCTTTCGTCTTCATCATATTTTAATTAACTTGTAGAAAATACACTTTATGACACTGTCAAGAAGCATTATGACCATCCTGTGTCACTTCACTTGGAATAAGAAAATACACTTCATGATAATGTAATGAAGCATCATGACCATCAGAATCATATAAGCCAGATAGGCCAATCACGTACATGCCCTTATGTCAGTTATCAGTCAAGGAAAGGGTGTCTTGTTCTGCTCCTGAAATCTGCTCCTGCATTCATCCCAGTCATCAGCTACAGAGCATTGGGGTAGGTGCATGTTTGATATCAATGTGTGCACAATTACAATGATCATTTAATATGGTCCATTTTAGAAATGTTATATAACATAAAAATACTGTTGACAAGTAGGCTATGGTGTAATGGAATGTTTTGCCTTGTGTGGTAGGTTTTGTGGGTTTTGACACTCTTATGTAGGTGTCATAACCAGCCATTAAATAACACAATATATGTCACAACGGGTGTAAATATATGTGTCATGACAGTGTTATGACCATATTATGACAGGTTATGAGAGTGTCATAACGTGTCATGACGCGAGGTGTCAAGTACCGAAATGATATTCTGCACTGACAGACAGGCCTCTCTTAATAAAGCATCTTGTAGACTAATAACCCATCTGATCATCCCATCTATTTAGTAACAACATGTGCTGCTGAGCTATGACACAGTCTTTACTTCCTTCTGTTGTATTTTGCTGACTGGATTCACTTCTCTCATTAATTATTCTATGTGGGAATTGCATGAGCCGAAAATATTAATGGTAGACAACATAAAGAGTACATCCTAAATGGTACCCTCTTCCCTATATAGTGCACTACTTTTGACCAGATCCAAATGGGCTCTGGTCAAAAGTAGTGCGCTATATAGAGAATATTGTGCCGCTTGGGACGCACTCAAAGAATATTAAATCTTCAGCTTTGGAGGTGACCCCTTCTGCCCTCAACAGAAACAAGTCAAATAGAAAAAGCAGCACATCAAATGTGGGCTTATTAAAAGCAAATCTGTTTCTATCTTGAAGTAAATTGGATAGTTAATTCTGAGTAAATTGGGCAATTTGGTAAAGTTTCTGCTTGAAACTCCCAGGTGGGGAAGCAGTCTTGCTCCCACTGCAACTAGTTCTAATATAATGCAACCCTGATATCTGAAACTACAGTACACTACGTAGAAACGCCACCTCTCTTCAGTAGCATTTCTCAGTTCTCTTCAGTAGCATTTCTCAGTTCTCAGAAGGATCACTGTCTGAAACTTTCTCAGATTCCCTGAGAATAACAATAAATACATGACGAAACATAATAATAAAAACCATGTAGCATTTTCTTCTTGTCACTTATTAAAGGAAAGAACGAACAAGACACAAATTAAAAAAGAAAAACAAAGCCTAGGGAAACAAAGTTGAAAAGCGGAAAGAGAAATAAGAAAAAACAGCTTCCAGAGCCTATTTAACATCAGAATGTTGATAGCATTTGGAGGGTAAAACAGTGTAGTAATTACACTGAGATATAATGGAGAGTGCTAGGGCTAATTCTAGTACTGTATAGTGGTAGTTAGCCTGCTAGCCCCAGCCCAGCGCTGCCTGGGACCCATGGTGGAACCAGAGCCATTAATAATGGATTAGGTGTCATCATTAAGAAACTGAATGATTAAAACATATCTCCCAGCTTCAAACGGCACTTTTCTCCATGCTTAAAAAAAAGCCCTGTGATATAAAAAAAAAAAAGCCCTCTTGTTACCGCTACGTCACATATTTAGATTTAGGACAGTGCTTTCGACTACGACATAGATTTGCAGGGGATTGTATAGAATACCGCCCCAAACATCATTTGGCAATAATAGGCAATAGGTGTGTCTGTGACAGACATTATACAACAGGTGGGTCTATTCCTGAAGGCTGATTGGTTAAAACCGCATTCCAACCAGTGTCTATTCCACAAATTGCCACCAGATAAATCTATGACGTCAAAATACCTGTTTACAGTGGCTTGCGAAATTACTCACCCCCTTGGCATTTTTCCTATTTTGTTGCCTTACAACCTGGAAATAAAATGTATTTTTGGGGGGTTTGTATCATTTGATTTACGCAACATGCCTACCACTTTGAAGATGCAACATTTTTTTTGAATGAAACAAACAAAAAATAAGACAAAAAAAGTAAAACTTGAGTGTGCATAAATATTCACCCCCCAAAGTCAATACTTTTTATAGTAGAGCCACGTATTGCAGCAATTACAGCTGCAAATCTCTTGGGGTATGTCTCTATAAGCTTGGCATATCTAGCCACTGGGATTTTTTCCCATTCTTCAAGGCAAAACTGCTCCAGCTCCTTCAAGTTGGATGGGTTCCACATGTGTACAGCAATCTTTAAGTCATACCACAGATTCTCAATTGGATTGAGGTCTGGGCTTTGACTAGGCCATTCCAAGACATTTAAATGTGTCCCCTTAAACCACTCAAGTGTTGCTTTAGCAGTATGCTTAGGGTCAATGTCCTGCTGGAATGTGAACCTCCGTCCATGTCTCAAATCTCTGGAAGACTGAAACAGGTTTCCCTCAAGAATTTCCCTGTATATAGCGCCATCCATCATTCCTTCAATTCTGACCAGTTTCCATGTCCCTTCCCGATGAAAAACATCCCCACAGCATGATGCTGCTACCACCATGCTTTACTGTGGGGATGGTATTCTCAGGGTGATTAGAGGTGTTGGGTTTGCGCCAGACATAGCGTTTTCCATGAAGGCCAAAAAGCAACGTTTTTGTCTCATCTGACCAGAGTACCTTCTTCCATATGCCTTTTGGCGAACACCAAACATGTTTTCTTATTTTTTTCTGACCACTCTTCCGTAAAGCCCAGCTCTGTGGAGTGCACGGCTTAAAGTGATCCTATGGACAGATACTCCAATCTCTGCTGTGGAGCTTTGCAGCTCCTTCAGGGTTGTCTTTGGTCTCTTTGTTGCCTCTCTGATTAGTGCCCTCCTTGCCTGGTCCGTCAGTTTTGGTGGGCGGCCCTCTCTTGGCAGGTTTGTTGTGGTGCAGTATTCTTTCCAATTTTTAATAATGGATTTAATGGTGCTCCGTGGGATGTTCAAAGTTTCAGATATTTTTTATAACCCAACCCTGATCTGTACTGCTCCACAACTTTGTCCCTGACCTGTTTGGAGATGTCACAATCGTGTTGACATGAATGAGAGGACCAAGGCGCAACATGATATGAATACATCTTCTTTAATTACAACGATGAAGATGAACACGAAACACTTAAACCACACTAACAAAAACAACAAACGATCGTGAAACTTCAAACGCAAGTGCACACACAAACTACTTACGTCGACATATACATATACAATGACCCACAAACAGCTAAAGCCTATGGCAGCCTTAAATATGGCTCCCAATTAGAGACAACCGAAATCAGCTGTCTCTAATTGAGAACCCATTCCGGCCACCATAGACTTTCCTAGACAACTACACCCAACATAGACACAGCTAGACACATACACTCAACACAAAACCATAAACTACAACAAACACCCCCTCTACCATATAATACCCCAACATACACACATACCCCATGTCACACCCTGACCTAACTAAAATAATAAATAAAACAAATAATACTAAGGCCAGGGCGTGACATAACCCCCCCCCCCTTAAGGTGCGAACTCCGGACGCACCAGCACATAGTCTAGGGGAGGGTCTGGGTGGGCTTCCTTTCACGGCGGCGGCTCCGGCACTGGTCGTGGTCCCCACCCCACCATAGTCATAAGGGGCAGCACCGGGATAAGGGGCAGCACCAGGATAAGGGGCAGCACCAGGATAAGGGGCAGCACCAGGATAAGGGGCAGCACCAGGATAATGGGCAGATCCTGGCTGGATGACGGCTCCGGCAGATCCTGGTTGGACGGCTCATGGCTGGCTGACAGATCTGGCTGCTCATGGCTAGCTGACGGCTCTGGCAGATCCTGTCTGGTTGGCGGCTCTGGCAGATCCTGTCTGGTTGGCGGCTCTGGCAGATCCTGTCTGGTTGGCGGCTCTGGCAGATCCTGTCTGGTTGGCGGCTCTGGCAGATCCTGTCTGGTTGGCGGCTCTGGCAGATCCTGACTGACGAATGGCTCTAGCGGCTCCTGACTGACTAATGGCTCTGACGGCTCGGGACAGACGGGCGGCTCTAACGGCTCTGGACAGACGGATGGCTCAGACGGCGCTGGGGAGACGGATGGCTCAGACGGCGCTGGGGAGACGGATGGCTCAGACGGCGCTGGGGAGACGGATGGCTCAGACGGCGCTGGGGAGACGGATGGCTCAGACGGCGCTGGGGAGACGGATGGCTCAGACGGCGCTGGGGAGACGGATGGCTCTGGCCGGATGAGGCGCACTGTAGGCCTGGTGCGTGGTGCCGGAACTGGAGGCACCGGGCTAAAGGCACGCACTTTCAGGCTAGTGCGGGGAGAAGGAACAGGGCATACTGGACCCTGGGGACGCACATTAGGCCTAGTGCGTGGGGCCGGAACTGGTGGTACCGGACTGGGGACACGCATCTCAGGGCTAGTGCGGGGAGCAGCAACAGGATGCACAGGACTCTGGAGACGCACAGGAGGCTTAGTGCGTGGTGCCGGAATTGGTGGTACCGGGCTGGAGACACGCACCATAGGACGAGTGCGTGGAGGAGGAACAGGGCTCTGGAGACACACTGGAAGCCTGTTACGTGGTGTAGGCACTGGTGGAACTGAACTGGGGCGGGGAGGTGGCGCCGGAAATACCGGACCGTGCAGGCGTATTGGCTCCCTTGAGCATTGAGCCTGACCAACCTTACCTGGTTGAATGCTCCCCGTTGCCCGACCAGTGCGGGGAGGTGGAATAACCCGCACCGGGCTATGTAGGCGAACCGGGGACACCATGCGTAAGGCTGGTGCCATGTAAACCGGCCCGAGGAGACGCACTGGTGGCCAGATATGTAGGGCCGGCTTCATGACATCCGGCTCAATACTCAATCTAGCCCTGCCAGTGCGGGGAGGTGGAATAACCCGCACCGGGCTATGTAGGCGAACCGGGGACACCATGCGTAAGGCTGGTGCCATGTAAACCGGCCCGAGGAGACGCACTGGTGGCCAGATATGTAGGGCCGGCTTCATGACATCCGGCTCAATACTCAATCTAGCCCTGCCAGTGCGGGGAGGTGGAATAACCCGCACCGGGCTATGCACACGTACAGGAGACACCGTGCGCTCTACTGCGTAACACGGTGTCTGCCCGTACTCTCGCTCTCCACGGTAATTACAGGGAGTAGGCGCAGGTTTCCTACCTGACTTCGCCACTCTCCCTTTAAGCCCCTTCCCAAGAAATTTTTGGGGTTTTCCCACAGGCTTCCTTCCGCTTCGTCGTGCTGCCTCCATTCGCCGGTATCCCTCCTCGCACTGCGCCAGAGAATCCCAGGCGGGCTCCGGCACTCTCCCTGGGTTGATCGCCCACCTGTCGATCTCCTCCCACGTAGTGTAGCCCAGATCCTTTGTAGGTTCCTTTTCCTGCCTCCTAGCTAGCTCCTCATATCGCCGCCTCTCTGCTTTCGCTGCCTCCAGCTCAGCTTTGGGGCGGTTATATCCTCCTGGTACCTCCCGGTCTAAAATTTCCTCCCATGTCCATGAATCCTTGCATTGCTCCTGTTGCCGCTGGTCATGTTGCTTGGTCGTATATAGGTGGGTCATTCTGTCACGATCGTGTTGACATGAATGAGAGGACCAAGGCGCAACATGATATGAATACATCTTCTTTAATTACAACGACGAAGATGAACACGAAACACTTAAACCACACTAACAAAAACAACAAACGATCGTGAAACTTCAAACGCAAGTGCACACACAAACTACTTACGTCGACATATACATATACAATGACCCACAAACAGCTAAAGCCTATGGCAGCCTTAAATATGGCTCCCAATTAGAGACAACCGAAATCAGCTGTCTCTAATTGAGAACCCATTCCGGCCACCATAGACTTTCCTAGACAACTACACCCAACATAGACACAGCTAGACACATACACTCAACACAAAACCATAAACTACAACCAACACCCCCTCTACCATATAATACCCCAAAATACACACATACCCCATGTCACACCCTGACCTAACTAAAATAATAAATAAAACAAATAATACTAAGGCCAGGGCGTGACAGGAGAGCTCCTTGGTCTTCATGGTGCCACTTGCTTGGTGGTGCCCCTTGCTTAGTGGTGTTGACTCTGGGGTCTTTCAGAACAGGTGTATATATACTGAGATCATGTGACAGATCATGTGACACTTAGATTGCACACAGGTGGACTTTATTTAACTAATTATGTGACTTCTGGAGGTAATTGGTTGCACCAGATCTTATTTAGGGGCTTCATAGCAAAGGGGGTGAATACATATGCATGCAACAATTTTCCATTTAAAAAAAAAAATGTAATATTTTAAATTTCACTTCACCAATTTGGACTATGTTCTGTATATCCATTACATGAAATCCAAATAAAAATCTATTTAAATTACAGGTTGTAATGCAATAAAATAGGAAAAACGCCAAGGGGGTGAATACTTTGCAAGGCACTGTACTCTGTTCCATCTGACTGCACAATCCACTGTCTTATGCAGCCAGGCAACTGACAACTTGATCTCCACTACAAAAAGCATGTGGAGCATCTTGCAAATGTATTAAAAATAAAAAACGGAAATATCAGATTTACATAAGTATTCAGACCATTCACTCAGTACTTTGTTGAAGAACCTTTGGCAGTGATTACAGCCTCAAGTCTTCTTGGGTATGATGCTAGATGCTTGGCACACCTGTATTTGGGGAGTTTCTTCTATTCTTCTCTGCAGATCCTCTCAATCTCTGTCAGGTTGGATGGGGATCATTGGTGCCAAGCTATTTTCAGGTCTCTCCAGAGATGTTCGATCGGGTTTAAGTCCAGGCTCTGGCTGGGCCACTCAAGAACATTCAGAGACTTGTTCTGAAGCCACTCCTGCGTTGTCTTAGATGTGTGCTTAGGGTCAATGTCCTGTTGGAAGGTGAACCTTCACCCAAGTCTGAGGTCCTGAGTGCTCTGGAGCAGGTTTTTATCAAGTATCTCTCTGTACTTTGCTCCATTCATCTTTGCCTCGATCCTGACTAGTCTCCCAGTCCCTGCCGCTGAAAAACATCTCCACAGCATGATGCTTCCACCACCGTGCTTCACCATAGGGATGGTGCCAGGTTTCCTCCAGATGTGACACTTGGCATTCAGGCCAAATAGTTCAATCTTGGTTTCATCAGACCAGAAAATCTTGTTTCTCATGGTTTGAGAGTCTTTAGGTGCCTTTTGGCAAACTCCAACCGGTCTGTCATGTGCCTTTTACTGAGGAGTGCCTTCCGTCTGGCCACTTTACCACAAAGGCCTGATTTTTGGAGTGCTACAGAGGATGTTGTCCTTCTGGAAGGTTCTCCCATCTCCACAGAAGAACTCTAGAGATCTGTCAGAGTGACCATTGGGTTCTTGATCACCTCCCTGACCAAGGCCCTTCTCTAAAAACCTGTTTTGGTTTTGTCATTATGGGGTATTGTGTGTAGATTGATGAGGGAAAAACGATTTAATCAATTTTAAAATAAGTCTGTAACATAACAGAATGTGGAAAAGTCAAAGGGTCTGAATACTTTCCAAAGGCCCTGTATATGCAGTATTTATACACTATATATACAACAGTATATAGTTTGGGGAAGCCAGCCCTAATTGCGCAACATCCGTGCCTCACCTCACTAATGCTCTTGTGGCTGAGTGGAAGCATGTCCCCGCAGCAATGTTCCAGACATCTAGTGGAAAGCCTTCCCAGAAGAGTGGAGGCTGTTATAGCAGCAATGTTCCAGACATCTAGTGGAAAGCCTTCCCAGAAGAGTGGAGGCTGTTATAGCAGCAATGGGGGGATCAACTCCATATTAATGGCCATGATTTTGGAATGAGATATTCGACGATCAGGTGTCCACATATTTTTGGTCATGTAGTGTATATACGGTATATAGTGGCCGGGGGCCCTAGGTGACCACATATGTCGCCTATGTCCAGGGCCGGCCATGAAAGAAGCTCAATCCGTGTGTGAATTTTCCAGGAGAGTATGCAGTATCTGAGCAATGGAAAGCCTGACAGATGATTCCAGTCTTTGACATGATGAATCATGTGTTTTGGGGAGAAATATATGAGCTTTGTTTTCCTCTGTTTGAGTTTCTGGGGGGTTTATCTGTCATATTTTGCCTGTGCTTGTCATGTATTATAGGTGAATTAATAGATGACCTGTATCTAAGCAAGCAATTAAGGTTTCAATATATCACATTTCTTGTTGACCAATTTGCTGTGCTCTAATCCCATTCTATCAGTGTCTCAAACCTCCACCTCTCTGAAAGTTTCCCTAGAGCATTCCTTTCGGTCTCTATTAGTAGTGATATGCTGATAATGAAATCATGAGAGATGTCCACAAGGAGCCATCATCACTACCTCGGACTGATCTGGGACCTGTTAGGAGGATGGGTGATGAGTTGAGGAAAGTACTCACCCTGGATAGGATGCCATACCCCCCTATTACTTCATAGTAGTACAGTCTAGAAAGACCTGGTTATTTTCTGCAATGATTGATATGTGTGTTTTCTGCAATTACTACAGTATGTCCTTTTTACAAACCCTTGGATTAGTTTTCCTCAAAGATATTGATGATAATTGTAAGTGTGTATATGCATGTGCGCCAAAGTTTACAAGTGTGTGTTTAATGCGTACGTGTGTACATGCATAGGCTATGTAAAGAGATAATTCAATGAGTACAGGCTAGGAAACTAAAGCACTGTGCTGTGCTGTTCACACACCAGGGTCTGACTGTTGAATAATTCACAGGCCTTGCTCCGAGGGGTCAGCCTAAATGGGCTAACTGGACTAACTGATGAGCCCTAGTACTGTACCCTGCTGCACCCCATTCATCTTCATCTAAAGGGTCACTAGAATGTAGACAGAGAGCTGAGTAACCTTGTGCACCTCTAGTACCCGCCGTCTACTATCTCTCCATTTTTAAGGGGAATATTTTTAGCAGTCAATCGGATGAACCAGATGAAACTAGACTTTTGCCTCATTAACAGTTAATGTGAGCACGCAAGGAATTTTAATGTCAATTAATAATCATAACACAGTCTAGACTCGCTCCTCCCTCCGGCTATGTTTTAGTTAGCTCTAAACCAGGCCAGTCCGTCACGTTATCAGCCTGGAGGACCATGGGTAAAACGGACATTCACAAAAAACTGACCTGACAACAAAAGAGCTAAGTTGGGTTCTGCAATGTCCACACTAACATACCATTAGAGTGAAGCAATGTATTGAGCATGCATTTGAAGTGGTATGCTAATGTGGGTATTGGAACATAGCCCCAGTGTCATCATCCATTTACACCAGGGTTCTCCTGATTCTATTATACCTGCTTTCTAAAACAGAGATTAGGATCGGGAAGCCTCCTCCTCCTTCTCTTCTTCCTCCAACACCTCCTTCTCCCTCCTTCTCACTGGAACCACAGCATTATCTATCCATAATGAGAACGCACCCCTCTCTCCTCAATCCCAAAACGTTAGCCCCTAATGGGAACACACGTCTCTCTCCCCAATCCCACACCAATAGCCACTAATGCGAACACACCTCTTTCTCCCCAGACCCACGAAGAGGTTAGCTAGCCCTAATTGGAACACATTTTATCCTTGGAGTACAGGGAAATGTTAATGAAACACTTCAGGAGGGTTAAGCCAATTATTTCTGTTCCCGCCAATCACAGGCCTCTCATTTCTGAAATGTCAGTGTTGCCGGGGAGCAGGAGGGAGATGGAGGGAGCGAGGTAGTGGGGAATAGCAAAGGGGCGAGTGGGGATAGGATGGAGTAATGACGTTTTCCTGGCCAGGAAGGTAAGAGATTAAGAAAGGAGATAGAGAAGAGACAGAGTGAAAAGAGAGAACAGAGGTATGAGTGGAGAGAGAGTGGGTGAGTGGTGAGAGAGAAGGAAAGAGAGGGGTGTAAGACAGGAGAGAGAGGGGAGAGAGAGAACAGAGGGATGAGTGGAGAGCGACTGGGTGAGTGGTGAGAGAGAAGGAAAGAGAGGGGTGTAAGACAGGAGAGAGAGGGGAGAGAGAGAACAGAGGGATGAGTGGAGAGCGACTGGGTGAGTGGTGAGAGAGAAGGAAAGAGAGGGGTGTAAGACAGGCGAGAGAGGGATGTCAGAAAGGAGAGAGAGAGGCGGGAAGAGAGGGATGTCAGAGAGGAGAGAGAGACAGAGGGTTCATGGTCCAGGGAAAAGTACTCTGGGATGTATCAAAGGTATAATGTGTACTATCAGTGTTTCAGTGAGAGACTGTGTTTGTGTGTGAGAGTGTTTTTGTGTACTGTATGTACTTATGACAATCACAAAAGTACTGGCCAGAGCCTGAGTATCCCGACTGACACATACAGCATACCACTACCACTATCGTATTACCACTATCCTTCGATTGTCAGCACCAACTCAGCCCAGCACAGCCCAGTACACTGCTCTCTTTGTGAAAAACTAGCACAGTGTGACCCTATGAGCCAGCTAGCTTCTCATCCCTTTCTCCCCCTCTCCCCCTCATCCCTTTCTCCCCCTCACAGCATCACAGCTTCATTCATTATTAATGGGTTTATATTTCACTGGCTGGGCTAGGCTAGCTGGGCCTTAGAGAAGTGGAGCAGATTGAGCAGACGCAGGCAACCATGGGTAAAGCAGAGCAGGTTTTAGAGCTATCAAAACACACACACACACACACACACACACACACACACACACACACACACACACACACACACACACACACACACACACACACACACACACACACACACACACACACACACACACACACACACACACACATACACACACACATACACACACACACACACACAGGCAGTGTTAGGAAGGGGAATATGTGTGTAATGGGACATGAAGGGCCCGTGCTGTTCTGCAGGACCCCTGTGGAGCCCCATACACAGCTCACCAAACCTAGATGTTACAGCACGCATCAATTCATTAACTAAATATACAGATCACAGCCTCGCGGCCACGCATGCACACACACACACATACACACACACACACACACAAACACACACACACACACACACACACACACACACACACAAACACACACAAACACACACAAACACACACACAAATGGTCCCTTTTGTTGTTGGAGCAGAAGTGCGATAGAGATTTGTTGTAGTTATTGTCCTCTTCCTTTGCCCATTGATTCCACTAGCTGTGTCTGCTCCTCCTGTTCAGCAAGCCTTTGATGAGATTATATCATTTTCATGTTCATCGTCATTATGTCCTGCTTATGACTCTTCTATGCAGTGGTAGCTCCACATTGGTTCACACAGGTGGGTGTAAACCTGCCCTGTATGTGATTGGTATTTATCCTGTCCAAGGTCTGTCACAAGCTTCTCTGATTTGCCATTATATTACCCCTTGGCAGCGTTATCAAAAAGCACAGCATTGATTTTCACTGCTATGCAGACTATACACAACTTTACATTTCTGTGTCACCAGAGGATTTTAGCTCCTCAGATAAATTATTCAACTTTATTAGTGATTTAAATTTAAATTTTATTTCACCTTTATTTCACCAGGTAGACTAGTTGAGAACAAGTTCTCATTTACAACTGCGACCTAGCCAAGATAAAGCAAAGTAGTTCGACACATACAACAACACAGAGTTACACATGGAATAAACAAACATACAGTCAATAATACAGTAGAAAAATGAGTCTATATACAGTCTGTGCAAATGAGGTAGGATGAGGGAGGTAAGGCAATAAATAGGCCATGGTGGCGAAGTAATTACAATATAGCAATTAAACACTGGAATGGTAGATGTGCAGAAGATGAATATGCAAGTAGAGATACTGGGGTGCAAAGGAGCAAGATAAATAAATAAATAAATACAGTATGGGGATGGGGTTGTTGGATGGGCTATTTACAGATGGGCTATGTACAGGTGCAGTACTTGGATGGCTGACAACTTCCTCCAGCTAAATCAAGTCCGAGGTATTGTTGGAGCCAAAGCACTGGTAAAGAATCTAGCCAAACATTTTAATTCACAGGCAATAAAGATAAAACACCAGGGAAAAAACCTAGGTGTTGTTTTAGATTCTGAATTACATTTTATATCACACATTAGGAATATGACTAAAATAGCTTTTTACCACCTGAGGAACATGCCACGGTGCGGCCGTTTCTCTCTCAGGCTGATATAGAGAGACTCATCCATGCTTTGATTACAAACAGGCTTGACTACTGTAATGCTCTCCTGTCTGGTCTACCCAAGAAAGCCATTGGTCAACTGCAAAACATACTGAATGCTGCAGCACAGATACTGACTAAGACCAGACAGAGAGCACACATTACACTGCTTTTAAGGTCTCTGCACCAGCTGCCTGTGAGTTTTTTAAATCATGTTGAGATTATTCTATTGGTTTTTAAAATCAATCCATGATTGTGCACCTCAATACATGTCCCTCGGGTCCTCTGGCACTGGCCTTTAAACTATCCCAAAGTTTAGGACCAAGAGGCAAGGAGGCAGCCTTTAGTTATTATGCCCCCAGCCTCTGGAATAGCCTGCCAGAGAACCTGAGGGGGGACAAAACTGACATATTTAAAAGAGATCTTAAAAGACATATTTTTAGCTTTGCTTTTCCTTAGCATGCTTTTTAGTTGTTCAGTTTGTGTCCTTCTTTTGTTTTTAATCTTATGTTTGTTGTGTAGTTTTATTTAATCTTTTCATTGTTTTTTTAAATTGTTTTTTTCCTGTACTGTACATTGTGTTGCATTCCATGTCTGAAGTGTGCTGTATAAAGCTTGATTTGATTTGATTAGGGCTGTCAGATGCAGGGTCACGGCCAGGTCTGATTGGGAAAGCAGCAGCAGCTCTAAACAGAAAGAAAGTGGCTGAGTGTGACCTGTTGTTGGCACGTACACATTCATGAGCTAAATATACAGAGAACAGCCATATACAGAGCACGGCCTCGCCACACACAAACACACAAACACAAACACACACACAGACTGCCGCCATCCAGCTCTGTAGCTTTGTTTACCCAGTCAGGTCTGTGTCGAGGATGAGCCAGGGTCATTTGTATGCAGGTGCATCGTGCTCTCATTTAGCTCGGGTTTATTTCTCCGTGTCCGTTTGAAAGAGAGAGAGCGCCTCATTCCAACGCTACAGGGAGCTGATCAGACATCAACATTGATAAGCAAAGTGGCCCTCAGCAATCCCCCATACATGCTCTCTTTGTTTCTCTCTCCCATTCTGTTTTCTGTCCCTCTACTCTTTCGCTCTCTCTCTCTTTACTCTCTCTTTCGCTTCCCTTTTTCTCTCTGTCTTCTATCTTTAATTCCTCCCTTGTTTTTTCCACTTGCAGCTATGATCGTCTTGTATGAATATGTAATGTTATCCTCTAATATGAATAGTTATGTACAAGCACAAGTACTGCTCACATTCACCTGGGAACAAAGTGTGTGCTTGGTTACACTACCTTTCCATCTACCTCGAGCTATATTACATTTACATTTACATTTTAGTCATTTAGCAGACGCTCTTATCCAGAGCGACTTACAGTAGAGTGCATACATTTTATTACATTTTTACATACTGAGACAAGGATATCCCTACCGGCCAAACCCTCCCTAACCCGGACGACGCTATGCCAATTGTGCGTCGCCCCACGGACCTCCCGGTTGCGGCCGGCTGCGACAGAGCCTGGGCGCGAACCCTGCCCAGCCTGGGCGCGAACCCAGAGACTCTGGTGGCGCAGATAGCACTGCGATGCAGTGCCCTAGACCACTGCGCCACCCGGGAGGCCGAATATAATGTTAATCAATATATTCAATATATTCTTCTTACACACTTCTACCACGTCTTACGACTTTCTCTGACTCACTGCTTCCTCCTCTATCTTAGCCATAAGGTAAAGGTGATCAGGGCTTTGTCGTGGCTAAAGTTCAAAAATATGCTGTACATAACCCCCTTTCCCTTCCTCTTCCCTTTTGGCTTTTTCCTCCCTCCCTTGCTCTCTCCTTTTAACTTAAACAATTGCTCCCTTCTCAGAATAATTCCATAATCCTTTCATCTCTGCCATTTTTCATAAACATTTCTGGAAACAATAGCGTGAGGGATGGGCAAAATGTAATCAGCAAGCTTTAAACGCAATTACTACCCGCCATGGAGGAGTGGAGAGTCAGAGTTGGGCGTGGTGGCGGGCGGTGGCAGTTCCATGCCAATTACTACCCGCCATGGAGGAGTGGAGAGTCGGAGTTGGGCGTGGTGGCGGGCGGTGGCAGTTCCATGCCAATTACTACCCACCATGGAGGAGTGGAGAGTCGGAGTTGGGCGTGGTGGCGGGCGGTGGCAGTTCCATGCCAATTACTACCCACCATGGAGGAGTGGAGAGTCGGAGTCGGGCGTGGTGGCGGGCGGTGGCAGTTCCATGCCAATTACTACCCGCCATGGAGGAGTGGAGAGTCGGAGTTGGGCGTGGTGGCGGGCGGTGGCAGTTCCATGCCAATTACTACCCGCCATGGAGGAGTGGAGAGTCGGAGTTGGGCGTGGTGGCGGACGGTGGCAGTTCCATGCCAATTACTACCCGCCATGGAGGAGTGGAGAGTCGGAGTTGGGCGTGGTGGCGGGCGGTGGCAGTTCCATGCCAATTACTACCCGCCATGGAGGAGTGGAGAGTCGGAGTTGGGCGGGGTGGCGGGCGGTGGCAGTTCCATGCCGTCTGCAGTTCCAATGGCCTACACTGTGTGTGTATGTGTACAGTATGTGTGTGCCTTTGTTACACATAACAATATTGCTGGCTGGCTGCTGCAGATGCCAAGGACAGTCAGGTCATGAGGAAAAGACACACACAAACACAGAAACACAGAAACAAACATTTTTTTTAACCAAACCAGGCCTAGTTTTACCACCCCTATACTACAGATGTAGGATCTTCATTTGATCACTCTTTTGTTTCTGGTAGTTTTCCTGCAAACGTGTAGTGTTTTTGAGTTAAAAAAGGCTTCTAAAGTTTGCAATTTCCATTTTGAAATTGCATCAACCTCTACAAAAATGTAAATTTAATTATAATCCACATAATAATTCACGTTTCCTGTTGCTGCAGGATTATTTTCCTGCTATAGCAAACTGTCTCAAATTAAGATCCTACATCTGTACCTCTTTACCACCACTTTACCACCATTCTTCCTTCACTACCAAGACAACATCTTTCATGCTAAGAATATTGTGGTCCCTTTTGAAAGATGTGTAATTACTCTAAATCTGTTGGATATATAGATTTATTGATGTAATGGATTAAACATATATATTGAAAGAAGAGCATTTAGGTATGGAGAGTTGGACTTTTTTTGTCTTTTTCCCCCATTTTATATTGACATTTTCCTTCAACGGATGCCAGCACAAATGGCCCATGCACTCCGCTCTGAAGTGAAGACAAGCACACTTTTTGCTTCCTTTCTCATCTTTCATCCTTTTTCATTTTTTATTTGTTTTTTATCAACATCAACCTTGAAGGCGGATCTAAAGGAGATGTATTTCTATGCGGCTGCAGTCTTTTATTTATTGCGAATGTAATTTGTTTTCAAGTGTTGTTATGGGGTCGAGCTCTTGTTTTCCACCCTGACTGTCCTCCTCTCCAGGACAAAAATGACTCATTGTGAACCAGGGAACCGACCTTGAGCCGTTTAGATGGAAAGAAAGAAGACAAAATAGAAGCCTTATCTGTTAGCATTTAGTAGAGGCTGCGTCTCAAAGGGCACCTTATTCCCTATATAGTGCACTTCTTTAGACCAGAGCCCTATAGGGCTCAGGATGGGCCCTGGTCCAAAATAATGCACTATATAGAGAATAAGGTGCCCTTTGAGACACCGACAGGTTTTTTAAAGTCTCTAGATTCTAGTCCACCATCCCTCCCCATAATAAAATGAAATATAATTGTATTATGATGATCACATGATTATCACGTGACATTCTTCCTGGCGTGGTCGTTCAGGCGTGAATGTCACAGGAGTGGTTGGGTTAAAAAGTTGTGTTTCCACGTCCTTTCCCATCCACTCACAACAACCCCAATGTGCATTAACGCATCACTGCACATGCAGAAAAACACCTCTCTCCCTCCTCTCCTCTCCTCCCTCTCTCAACATCTCTCCCCCTCCTGCCCCTCTCTTCAGCGAACCTCTCATAAAGTGTTTTATGTAGTAGGAGTTAATGCAGTTGTTCTTTTCAGGTCACTAGTTAATTACATAAAAGCGCAATTTCATGTGAATGGCTCCCTGGATGTATTTCACTGTGTCCCAGTGTTAACCACATTAAAATAGCATTAAAATAGCCCCCCAATTCCTATAGGAGATTTACGTGAGGTCCTCTTCCCCCTGACCTTGTATTAAGCTGTGGTATAAATGGGGTGATATGGGGCTAAATGAACTACCTAGTTGCCAAGAGCTCTGTCTCATCTGTCTCTTTCTATAGGTGAGTGTTTATTACCCAGATATAAAACATTCTGTTACTCCGCTATAAATCATTGTGTCTGGATACATAGATAATTAACATTTTTATTTTATTTGTTATTATTAATAATTTCTTTACAACACATACAACTTATCACACGAAACAAACAACAACAAACAAACCCCCACATGTCAACATTGTTCTCTCTCCTCCTATTTTGACTCAGTGACCTTTCTATACTTTCCTTCTCTTTGCATATCACAATTTCATCCTAACAAAAAAATATAAATACAAACATTGCATATATGGGAGGGCTAGCAATTTCTCATTTTGTACATTATTTGTATAAATGTACATATTATTGATTGGTATATTGATATCAATCATTTTGTATCAATACCCATGGTATTAATTACACAACAATTTCTCCCGTTTTCGTTCACTCCAAGACAACTTTAAACGGCCCATTATTTCCTTCATATTCCTTCATATTCCTACATATTCATATTTTTCACGTGACAGTGTTCATTGACAGCTTGAGCCATTCTGCAAATGAGGGCGACTGCTCCTCTTTCCAATGCCTTAAAATGAGAGTTAGCAATGAGAGTTAGTGACCTGAGCAGAGAAGCATTTGGTGTATTTTCTGGGAGGTTAATTCCCAGCAAGATAACGGCTGTATTTGTATGTAGTCCATTTTCTATTGCTCCTTAAAATAGAGAGAATATTATTTTCCAATATGCTTCCAACTTAGGAAACTTGACCAACATATGAACAAGCCCAGCATCATCTGATTTATATCTCCAACATTTGCTATCCGTTGTCACTTTTGCTTTGTACATTTTAGAGGGAGTTCAGTAAGTTCTATTCATTATATTAAACTCAACCATTTGTGTTTTAGACTCTCTGCACGTTTTAAAGCAATTTTTCCATTCAATTTCTGGTATATTCATCTTCAAATCGTTACCCCATTTCTCTATTAAGGGAAGGTCTAGTCCCCTTCTTTTTTCGTTTAAGAATTCATACACCCTAGATGCCAGGTGGTTTTTGTAATGGACATCCTTTATGAAACTTTCCAATTTGTTCAAATCATGTTTAAATGTAATTCATCTATCTGCCGACTTGACTGCCTGTACAATCTGAATTATTCTAAAATGGTTGGTAAAGCCGGTCTTATCCTTTAGTTCATTCAGACCCATAATTGTACCATCTTTATACAAATCAGACATGGTCCAAACTCCCATCTGTAGCCAGTCTCTCCACAATACCGGTCTGTGATTAATTAATATGTCTGGGTTACTCCAGATATGTGTTTGAAATGAGGTGCATAAGGAGACAACAATTTTAAGAACATTCCAAGAAGCAGATTTAGTTGGATGATCTTTCAGATATTCAGGTAGTATTCCATATGTTATCAATCTAAGTGGCATGGGTTGGCACGTTTCTTCTTCAATTGCTAACCAAGAGGGGGGTTCTTTTGGTGGGTAGACGCAGTATATAGTTTGTCTTATTACATATGAAATGTAATATGTTTTAATATCAAGTGTGAAGTGTCATGCCTCCTTTATATTTTGGCATCATTAGTTCTCTAAGGCGAAGCGGGGTTGCTTTGAATTTGGGGTTGCTTTGAAAAGAAATATCATTGTGTCTTGATACATAAATGTGTTTTAGAATATATAATTCATATGGATATTTGTATACGTTTGCTAACAGCAGGTTCATGTACTGTAGTGTTTATCCTTAAGAACATTAACATTGTTTTCCTTTGAAAACTTTCTCAGCTGTGTGCCAGAGAGAGTTCCCCCGGTCTAGCCTGTAGGTGGTATGAGTGCAGGGTCAACTGTGCTCTGTGCTCATAGATCCAGTAAAGCAGTATAGGCTGGACTCACTGCAGCTGCCAGACACAGCCACAGTACTTAGATTTAACACTGACTAACTTGGAATATAGAATTAAAATGTGGTCACATAGTTGTTGTGGTTGTATTAGAATGAGGTCACATCTAGTGGTCACATCGGTGGTTGTATTAGTGTTCTTGGCACAGTTCTGTGGTTCCTCAAGGGAAAACGCTCTGTGGTTTTGTTTATCTCATTGTTTGTTGAAGTTTACTCAGCTCCGATTTGTCACAGAGATGTGGTATCCTTGGTAACGAAACAGTGCCCAGAAGGCCAGGCTGGGATGAGAAGGACTGTTTTCTCTCTCTCTCTATGTGTACGTGTGTGTCTGTGTGTGTGTGTGTGTGTGTGTGTGTGTGTGTGTGTGTGTGTGTGTGTGTGTGTGTGTGTGTGTGTGTGTGTGTGTGTGTGTGTGTGTGTGTGTGTGTGTGTGTGTGTGTGTGTGTGTGTGTGTGTGTGTGTGTGTGTGTGTGTGTGTGTGTGTACGTGAGGATGATAGATGAGAGGGGAATTACCCGTTTGTACAGAAGAGACAGGACTGCCCCCCCTTCCCTCTCTCACTGTATCTCTGTCTCTCTCTCTCACTCTCTCTCACTCACACTCTCTCTTTCTCTCGCTCTCTGTTTCTCTCACTGTCTGTCTCTCCCTCTCTCGCTCTCTCCCTCTCTGTCTCTCTATTTCTCTCACTCTCTGTGTCTCTCTCTCTCTCTTTCTCTCTCACTCACTCACTCTCTCACTTTCTCTCGCGCTCTCTCTCTCCCTCACTCCCCCTCTGTGGGCACAGGAACACTCAAAGAGCAAACAGTGCCTGCTAGTGTAAGCAACCCTGACTGTGTCTCGCATGGCACCGTATTCCCCATATATGACACAACGTTTGACCAGAGCCTATGACATGAGGCCGATGTCTTACTCCTTATTCATCATTTAGAGAAAGAAGCATAATATATTGTGATGTGTCTTCTACTCGCTCTGGATAACAGTGTCTAGTAAATGGTTACATGTATATATAACATAGAGAGAGGTCTTCAAAACGTGTGACCCACCCATTACACCATTACACTATTATATATTATGGAACTATGTTTTTATCTGTCTGAAATGGATTCCTCTATAGAGCACTACTTCTGACCATGGATTATATGTGTGTGTGTGTGTGTGTGTGTGTGTGTGTGTGTGTGTGTGTGTGTGTGTGTGTGTGTGTGTGTGTGCGTGCGTGCGTGCGTGCGTGCGTGCGTGCGTGCGTGCGTGCGTGTGTGTGTGTGTGAACAGTAGGGTTGTGAACAGAATGTTTCTTTAATTGTGTTCAGTCTTGTATAGACTAATTCATATTTTTCAAGGTGCACCCTTCTGGGCCTCAGTGCTAGTATACTGCTGATTGGTGATTGATGTGCTAGGCGAGCTCAGGAAGATAAAGGGCAATTCAATTTACTAAACTATGTCCATCTAAACTAGGCCGTGTGTGTGTGTGTTTGTGGGGTGTGTGTGTCTGTGATAAAAACAGTTTACGCCAAACTGCTCTCCCTATTACAGAAATGTCAGGTTCATAGAATCCATGTGTGTGTCTCTGTGTTTATGAAAAAAATCCCAAACTGCAATTTCACACTATAAATACAGTGAAGGTTTTTTCATTATTATTGAGAATATGAAGCCATTTATCATGTTAAGACTTTCACAGCATAAGGTTAGTTGGAATGTGTGGTGTATAAACACACACACACACACACACACACACACACACACACACACACACACACACACACACACACACACACACACACACACACACACACACACACACACACACACACACACACACACACACACACACACACACACACACACACACACACACACACAAACAAACACAGTAGAAAGAATGACCTCAGATCCCCATATAAAACAGGTGAATATTCTCCATCTTATCATTTTATTAGGTAACACAATAACAACGATGTGCATCCTTTATAAAGAGGCCATTAAAGCCTTTTCCAATTCCAACCATGCTGAGTATGTGCCAAGTTTTTATCTGCCTCCCAGAATTCATCACATTTCTCCCCACTCCGCAATTAAAAAACAGAAGGAGCGTTTACCCTTGGAAGAATTGGCTGCATACATTTGTTCTGCTTTCCTCCGATGGTTTGTTTGGGATGGAGGGAGGGAAAGAGGAGGGCAGGGAGAGGTAGGGAGGGAGGCGGAAGAGATGTTTTGACATACAGTAGACGTGTGTGTGTGTGTGTGTGTGTGTGTGTGTGTGTGTGTGTGTGTGTGTGTGTGTGTGTGTGTGTGTGTGTGTGTGTGTGTGTGTGTGTGTGTGTGTGTGTGTGTGTGTGTGTGTGTGTGTGTGTGTGTGTGTGTGTGTGTGGCTCATGGGACCAGGGATAGCTGGGAACCCAGGCTCAGTGAATAGGCTAATTAAGAGACCGCTTTCAACCCACTAAACAATCAACAGAGGCATACACTACCTGCTGCCAGCCACACACACACACACACACATCAACTTCCAGCAACACCAGACATCCAAGTAGCAGACAGCGGCACCTACTCAAGCACACAGCATACAGTGTAGGAGGGTTAGTGCTGTTTTATCTTACAGTACATTTGTTAGTATGTCTTGTCTTTCTAGTATGTGCGTGTGTGTGTGGACGTGTTTAACTATTCTTGTGGGGACCAGAAGTCAAGAATAGTAAACAAACAAACATTTGACCAACTGGCAACATTTTGTTAGTCTCCATGAGGTCAAATGCTATTTCTAGGGGGTTTAGGGTTAAGGTTAGAATTAGGGTTTGGGTTAGAATTACGTTAAGGGTTAATGTTAGGAGCTAGGGTCAGTTTTAGGGTTAGGAGCTAGGGTTAGGTTTAGGGTTAGGAGCTAGGGTTAGGTTTAGGGTTAGGATTAAGGTTAGGGTTAGGGTAAGAGTACGGGTTAGGGTTAGGGAAAATAGAATTTTGAATGGGACTGAACCCTAACTGAACCCGAACCCTAACCCTAACGCCAACAAGGTTAACTGTACAAGACTGTGTATGTGTATGTGTGTGTGCATGTTTGGTTTATTAATTCTCTCCATGAAGGATTACTTGGTCAACTCTGTGGTTTCTGTCCCTCTTCCCGTGGGTGTTAACTGTATGCTTGTTAATATTATAGTTGAGTGCATGTTTGGAGGATAAATGGTGAATAACGACACACTGTCATGAATCCCAATATGCCTCACAAATGGAGCTCTATTCCCTATCAAGTGCATTCTTTTTGACAACATCCCTATGAGCCCTGGTCAAAAGAAGTGGACTATATCCAGTAGGGTGACATTTGGGCCTAAGACTTACTCTGCATCCTCCATACCTCTTTAGTCAATAAACACAATCATAAATCAATGCTCATACGCTAGCTGCTATTACAGGCTGTTCAAGGAAGCAATTTCTCATCAAGGGTTATTGTGTGTGCTGCCGTGTTGAAGCTATAATCAATTTCTACCTGTATCTTATATCACACTGCTCAGTTTGTGTGTGTGTGTGTGTGTGTGTGTGTGTGTGTGTGTGTGTGTGTGTGTGTGTGTGTGTGTGTGTGTGTGTGTGTGTGTGTGTGTGTGTGTGTGTGTGTGTGTGTGTGTGTGTGTGTGTGTGTGTGTGTGTGTGTGTGTGTGTATACCTCTTAAGTTACTCTTAAGTTACTACTAAATGCAAATTAATTACTTAAAAATCATACAATGTGATTTTCTGGATTTCTGTTTTAGATTCCGTCTCTCACAGTTGAAGTGTACCTATGATAAAAAATTACAGACCTCTACATGCTTTGTAAGTAGGAAAACCTGCAAAATCATCAGTGTATCAAATACTTCTTCTCCCCACTGTATATATTTACGCTCAGTGTGTCGTCGGGATTTCAGTTGGAGAGTCTGTCCGCCCTCTCTCTCTCTGTCATGGTTAGAATGGATAGTTCAGAGTGACATTCATGTTATTATAGAATAGATGTTTTGGCGGTTGTCGGTCTTCGCGTTCAATGATACCGAATTCCTAGCTGCAGACTAGTAATTAATATCAAAGACTTGTTCTTATTCTGTCGGTATCGATAGTCTAAAAGTTTAACCACGTGGTATGATTAAAAGATTCAGCCATCTACTCAAACCTTAGCTTATACTCAGGTATATGGTCTCTACTCAAACCTTGGCCCTCTCGTGGTAAGCTGGTCTGCAACCTTTATCCATCTCGTAATTGAGGTATGCTCGGTCTGGTGATAGAAAATCCAGGTGGGGGTTTTATTCGGGACATAGAAAAAGGCTGTCTCATGACGCCAGGTCCTGTCTGTGCCCCTGGGGGTGTGCCAATGACTTACTGAAACATTTTAGGGAATTGGAGTTTCCTTCATTAAACAGTCCAAAATCACATTACACAATTTCATAAACAGTATCATCCTCACTCATTCATCTTATACAACAATTAGATGTAAGCCTCATAACTGAGGCTATTGTATGAACAGTGTTATGGTAATGTCTCCCATGAGTTTCACAAAATTGTACCAAACGGACCACTTCGTAGCTGGATTCTTCACCGATCTTTTATACCTTCTCCAGAAAACTCACTCTCTCTCTATACTGTGGCCTGTGGCCATGAGGAGATAATCTCCTCCAGGAATTTACAACCTGAGGTCGCAGCAGCCTGAGTGTAGGAGACAGAGAGAGGGGGATGGTGCTCACTGTACCCAAAGAGGGCAACGTCATGACATCAGCAAGCACCACACCCTGCCTCATTGGCCGTACAACTGCGCCGTTGACCTCCAGCCTGGAGCTCCTCTCCCCAGTAGCCGATTGTTTAACCTCTCTCTCGTCCTGAGCAAGAGGCAATGGAGAGGTACATCCAGGATTCTCTGGCTGCAGGACTTATCAAGCCATCTTGATAAAGTGCTGGGTTTTTCTTTGTGAAGAAGAAGGATGGGTCACTGAGGCTGTGCATAGACTTCCGTGGGCTGAATAATATCACTGTTAAGAACAAGTACCCCTTGCCACTCATCATCTCTGCTTTTCCCCCCCTCCATGGTGCCACGGTGTTTACCAAACTTGACTTCCGGAATGCCTACCACCTTGTCCGCATAAGAGAGGGGGAAGAGTGGAAGACCGCGTTCAACACACCACTTGGTCACTTTGAGTATTTGGTCATGCCTTTTGGTCTTACTAACGCCCCTGCTATTTTCCAGAACCTAATCAGTGATGTGCTGAGAGATTTGATTGGACGCTTCGTTTTGTCTATTTAGATGACATCCTGATGTTTTTTCCATAGACCCTGAGGCTCACCAGCAACACGTTCGCCAAGTTCTTCAATGGCTGTTGGAGAATAAGCTTTTTTTTAAAGCTGTAAAATGTGAGTTCCATGCTGCCACGGTGTCTTTGCTGGGTTATATTATTACAAAGGGACAGTTACGTATGGACCCCACCAAGGTCATGGCAGTCACAGAATGGCCTGCGCTATCCAACCTGAAGCAACTACAGCCGTCTGACAGCACCTCTCACCACTCTCATCTCCACCTACACTCTGCTCCACTGGACTCCTGAGGCAGCATTCCTGAAACTCAAGCATCGCTTCACCTCCACTCCGGTACTTACTGAGCCCAACTCAGAACTCCAGATCATTGTGGAGGTGGACGCCGGTGCTGTCCTCACGTTCCCCCTCTGATCAGAAGGTCCACCCATGCGCATTATTTTCCCGTAAGCTCTCACCTGCAGATAAGAATTTTGACATCGGACACCGGGAACTACTGGCAGTTAAGCTCGCTCTGGAGAAATGGCATCATTGGCTGGAGGGCTCTGTAATCCCCTTCATCGTGTGGACTGACCATAAAAACCTGTCCTACATCCAAACCGCCAAACTTCTGAACTCCGGCAAGCCAGATGGGCCTTGTTCTTCGGTGATTCAATTTCACATTCACTTATCACCCCGGTTTGAAGAACACCAAGTTTGATGCCCTCTCTTGCCAGTTCACCACCAACAACACAGGTACTAAGCCAGAAGCCATTGTGCCATTCACCTGCATTGTTGCCGCCGTCACCTGGGAGATCGAGTCCCGTATCCGCCAGGCTTAGCAGAACCAGCCTGACCCAGGTAACGGTCCTAGTAATGCTCTGTTTGTTCCAGATTGTGTTTGCTCTGATGTTCTTCAATGGGGCCATTCTACCCACCTCACCTGTCTCCCTGGTATGAACCGGACCCTTGCCTTCCTGCAGAGTTTATCTCAGCCTGTTCGGTTTGTTCCCAGAACAAAACCTCCACTAAACCCACTTCCGTTCTGCTTCGCCCTCTTCCCATACCCAGTCGCCCCTGGTCACACATAGCTCCGGACTTCGTCACTGGCCTTCCCCCATTTAACGGTAACTCTGTCATCCTCACCATTATTGACAAGTTTTCCAAAATGGCTCACGTCATTCCCCTCTCCAAGCTCCCGTCCTCTAGGGAGACTGCGGACCTGTTAGTATACCATGTTTTTCGTCTGCATGGCATCCCCACTGGCGTCGTTTCCTACAGAGGACCCCAGTTTACCTCCCAGGGATGGAAATCCTTCTCTTCAGCTCTTGGTATCAATGTCAGTCTTTCTTCTGGATATCACCCCCAGACCAACGGCCAGACCGAACGGGCCAACAAAGAGATGGAGATTGCCCTACGCTGCGTGACTTCTGCTAACCCTTCCTCCTGGAGCACTCAGCTTCCCTGGGTTGAATATGCCCACAACACCCTCACCAATGCCTCGTCAGGTATGTCAACCTTTCGAGTGGGCTCTGGGTTACCAACCCCCCTTGTTCCCCACCCAAGAGGTTGCGGTTCCCTCTGTCCAGGACCATCAATGCGTTTTCACCCTACCTGGAGGAAGGCCCGAGACACCCTTCTTCGTGCCTCCGACAAGACCCAGTCCCAAGCCAACCGTCGCCGGGCCTCAGCTCCAGTTTACACTCCAGGTCAAAAGGTATGGCTCTCATCGAAGGACCTGCCATCGAAGGTGCCATCGAAGAAACTTTCCCCCCGATTCATTGTACCCTTTGAAATTGACCGTGTCATTAACCTCTCTGCGGTGTGCCTAAAACTCCCAGCCTCTCTCAGGATCCATCCTACCTTCCATGTGTCCCTGATTAAACATGTCTCCTCCTGCAGCAGCCCCTCCACCCCCTCGGCTCATCGATAACCATCCTGCCTATACCGTCCAGCGGCTTCTGGACGTGCGCCGTTGGGGTCATGGCTGGCAGTACCTGGTGAACTGGGAGGGATACGGGCCTGAGGAGTGCTGCTGCGTGCCCCGCTGTCACATTCTGGACCCCTCCCTCTTACAGGATTTCTATATCTCACACCCATATAAGCCTGTTAGAGGGGGGGTACTGTCACATCTGCTCCTGCAACGCCCTCTACTGCTCATCCTGTGCCTCCTTGACCTGCCGCCACTCCACCAGTACTCTCTCTGTGTGAATGATTGTGTGGACGGAGACAGGTGTGCTAGACTCAGAGCAGATCCCCACCAGCTGCAACCTGTTCCGTAATCAAGACCTCTACAAATACTCAGCCCTGCCAATTCCACACTGCCAGATTGTAGTCTCTGCTCAGTCAGTCTACGCTTCTAGCCGTTTGTTGCTGTTAGATCCTGTTATCCTGTTGTGGCTGTTTTCTTGCCTGACCTTGTTTTCCTCTCCGCTACAGTTCTGCCTGCTCTGACTCTGGTCCCTGTCTCCAGTTTCACGGCTCGTCATCCTGCTACTCTGTCCTGGATTCCCCACTCTACTACTCCCTTAAATTCCGCTCCGGTCCTGCTTACGCTGTCCCCACCCCTCTCGCTCCAGACTCAGCCTCCGCACCTGGTTTCCTGAAACCCACCCGAGCTTCCCCTGGCCAGCACTCCATCTTCCCCCTTTGTTTCAATAAAGACCTTGGTTACTTCATCCCAGTCTCCTCGTCTGAGTCTGCGCTTGGGTTCCTCTGTTCCACTCCGTGTAACAAATTCAGCTGTGGAAATTTACTTTGTTTAATCTTTTTTTTTAATGGTCTCACAATAATACGTTTTCTGAGGGTGTTAATGTTGTGACAACAATTCGATACTGGTGGTGTTCTAACCAAGCTTTTACCTCACTGGTTCTTTTTGTTTTGAGCCACTTCCTCCTATCTGGTGTACTTCACTCATAGGCCCCATGTGTACCGCATGTTTAAAAATGAGTGAGTCAGTGAGCACAGTTGGCGCACGCAGAGAGGGTCAACAACGAGCTAACGCGCATATGCACGCACGCACCACATCACCTCTCCGGTCCATAAAAATCCATTGGGGGTCAGGGAGGCATGCTGGGGTTTTGTGTTTGGTGGTCTTTGTTTGTCCTCCTTGCCTGGAGCGGCAGCTCCCTGCTCCCTCTATGCTGTGAGGGAGCAACATGCCCTAGCGGAATCGTACACACACACACACACACCAACCTTAACACACACAAACCCTAGCGGATCGTCCCTCCTCCCATCCCTCCCATAGTGTGGCTGAGAATGAATTTCCGTGTTGAGCGACAGGTTCCTTCCCTCCCATAGAGAGAAGCAGAAAACAAATTAACATCACATCCAATCATCTGTGGAGTACGCTTTAATCAGGCTGCTACGGGACGGCTAGGTCTCACACACACACACACTGTTACAGCGCATCCGCCAGCCAGCCTACCCCATAATGGTTATGAATATGTCTAATCTGTTTCAGCCGTACGCTGCTAATCTGCTTGTGGAAAATATAGAGAGCCACACACACACATTTCTTGAGAGAGACAAAGCCAGCTCTGTAAATAATGCAATTCTTCTAACAAGTTTTTTTGTGTTTTATTCGGCGGAAGTCTGGGTTAGGTCTGACAAGGACTCTCTCTGAGGATAGGCGTCATTACAGATCCTGGTTCGATTCCAGGCTGTATCAATACCGGTCGTTATTGGGAGTCCCATAGGGCGGTGCACAATTGGCCCAGCGTCGTCCGTGTTAGGGTTTGGCCGGGGTAGGCCGTCATTGTAAATAAGAATTTGTTCTTAACTGACTTGCCTAGTTAAATAATGGTAAAAAAAATACAAAATTATCTCTAAGAATTCCCGAGATGGGAATAATCAGGGCTGCCCTCTGTGCACCATAGTGCGCTGAGGGATGGAGGTTAGTGAGGGTGAAGAGAGGGGGTTGGTCGGATCTCCCCCAGCCCCAGTAAACTCTCTGATCCAAGGTTGACAATATGATCCATATTAGAAGACTGGGGCTGCATCGCAAATTGAACCCTGTTCCCTATATAGATCCCAGGGCCCTGGTCAAAAGTAGTGCACTATATAGGGAATAGGGTGCCATTTTGGACATCTCATCCTCTCCTCCCTCCCATGATGAAATATGAAATTACAAACGTGTTAGTGTTGTCTTTCGCCCACTGGCTTTAAATCCAGGCTGGATGGATTTGGTATCGTGGGGGGGTAACGTAATTATTTCCTGTGTATGTGTGTGTGTGTGTGTGTGTGTGTGTGTGTGTGTGTGTGTGTGTGTGTGTGTGTGTGTGTGTGTGTGTGTGTGTGTGTGTGTGTGTGTGTGTGTGTGTGTGTGTGTGTGTGTGTGTGAGAGATAACAGTAAAAGGACCTGTTTGTAATGTGCGTGTGTACATATATGTGTGTTTGTGCATGTTTGTGTGTGTCTGCTGGTATGAGTCTCCAATCTAAGGAGGAGGAGAGAGGAAAAACAACAACGGAACTAGATGACGGTTAATAATAACACCAATAAGACAAGGTCTGTCTGGCCGAAAGCCACATCTATCATGTCTGTCTGGCTGATAGAGCGGTGTTGTACTCAGGGCTGAGGACTCCTTTAGCTGTTCCTCTAGGCAAGATTCTGTACTTTCTTTGTGTCTAAACAGCTTTGTGATTTCACATTTTATTTATATTTACAGATGAAAACCAGTTTGTTATTACGGCACATGAAAGTTCAAATTTTCAAAAGGGCATTACTGCAACAACAACAAATTAATTTAGATGAAATGCCTCTCCTGTAAAGTAGTGACGTCCGTTATACACCCAGCTTTCTGAAACAGGTCGCATATGTGACTGTGTACACCTGTGTGTGCGCGTGTGTGTGTGTCAGTACTTTGTCCTGATGTCTTTCTTTGTGTTTTCTCCTATCCTACAGAGATCCTACAGGGCGGTGTGTATGTCGACCAGAATAAGTTCCTGTGCCACGCAGACACCATCCACTGGCAAGACATCGTCAAGAACGCCCGCGTCAGCCCTCTGGTTGTGCCCACCAATAGCAGTGTTACATGTGAGTAGTTCACCAATGGAAAATGTAGACTCATTTTCTTAACACTTTTATATGTAGCCTGGATTTTCTTTTACAAGAATAAGATGAGACAGACTATGACCACCAATATCATTGTTAAATGTGAGTAACTCACCAACAAAAGAGGAAAGGTCTATCCATTCAGCCACATTCTCATACACAAATAAATGATTTCACCAATTTACCTTTATAGCTTTCACGACAATGGAGAGAGACAAACTATGTTATAAACACATGGTGACAGACGCATATAGGACAAGGCTGCCATAAACAGAATTAAGATCATAATATCTCAACATGTCACATCTAAGAGCCTTCAAAATATACCTTGCTCAACTGTGACCCTAATGAAATGACATCACAGATGTACCATATTAACCGAGAAGTGGCTACACAAGAAGTGTCAACAGCCAGAAAAGCAATCACTTATTATACGTCCCAAATGGAACCTTTTTCCTATACAGTGTAGTGCACTACTTTTGACCAGAGCTCTATGGGAAGTAGTACACTATAAAGGGGATAGGGTGCCATTTGGGATACATATAGTAACCTCAATCCGTAAAACAACAGTTCCAAGAAATGCATAATCTGTCACTAATGCCTTTCTGTAATCAAAGAGAAGACAAGTGAACAGAATTATTATTATATATATTTTTTATGGCACAAACATGCCATCGGCCTAATCTGACGAAGGGAGTCGGGGTGGGGGGTAGCAGAGGGGGCGTTTAAGTCCCCTTATGTTATTGCTCTTCTGACCTGATTTTCTCTCATTGTCCCATGAGTCTGTTTGTAACCCTTGCTCTATAGTTCCCTCATGTTTTATGGAGTGGTTTTGTCATTGGTTTATGTTGGTGATATATCTGTTGCTTTTGGTTTATTCTTTATTTATTGTATGTTTTTATTTGTTATTAATGACTAGCTATCCTAGAACAACCTCTAGATCTGCCAACCTTCAAACACCAGCTCACAGCATTGATGATATGTCAGCATCATCCATTTATATTGCATTCTCTTCATTGGTCTCACTCAATACTTTTGATAATCTGATTTACACACGCACGCATGCACACACACATGCATGCACACACACATGCACGCACACACACACACACACACACACACACACACACACACACACACACACACACACACACACACACACACACACACACACACACACACACACACACACACACACACACACACACACAAACACTGCAGACACTACACATCCTACTAAAGATCAAAGGGGGTCTGGAAACTTGTAATCCATCCTTAGACTATAATCTCCTCTATTCTTGGGGCAACTCCAGTTTTTTTTTTCTGTTTTTATTGGCTCTTCAAAACAACAAAGGAATTTGAAATCGACTCCCTATCAATCCACGTGTAAGCCTCTCTAGCTCTCATAGCCAAACCCATAACACAGAAAGTTGTAAAGTCGTTTCGTTTCGACATTTTAACCTTCAGTAGCGAAACATTATGATGTGGAGAGAAATAGTGTGATAGTTGTACTGAAGGTCAAGGGGAATTAGAATGTAGATAGTAAGACCTTGGACACTAAAGCCTGGTTATGACATCAGATACAACTCTGTGTGGGCTCAGGTATACATATATGTTACAGATAGACATGTCTTTGTCTCCATCTCCCCATCTTACCCCATTACCATGTCTCCTCTCCTGATCAGCTTCTACTGACTGTTTGGTGTTTTTATGCTAACCTAGAACGACAGCAAAGAGGGAGGTAGAGAGCGAGAGAGAGGGAGGGAAAGAGCGAGAGAGAGGGAGGGAAAGAGCGAGAGAGAGGGAGCTGTAGCAGAAGATGCTTTCATGCTTCAGTTTGTCGCCCAGAGAGGAGAAACCTGTTCAAAAGACAGTGAAGTGGTTCATATTACTGATAGATATGACTGATTTTACAATATTACTGACTTATTTTACAATATTACTGACTTATTTTACAATATTTTCGGACTTATTTTACAATATTTTCGGACTTATTTTACAATATTACTGATTTATTTTACAATATTACTGACTTATTTTACAATATTACTGACTTATTTTACAATATTTTCGGATTTATTTTATAACATTTTCTGACTTATTTTACAATATTACTGATTTATTTTACAATATTACTGACTTATTTTACAATATTACTGACTTATTTTACAATATTACTGACTTATTTAACAATATTTTCTGACTTATTTTACAATATTACTGACTTATTTTATAATATTACTGACTTATTTTACAATATTACTGACTTATTTTACAACATGTGTTACAATTCCTATTGAGTAAGTGAGAGTGCGAGTGAGTGATTGAGTGAGGGAGGGAGAGATGGAGGGAAGGGTAGCGAAGGGCAGTTGATGGAGATTACGTTGAACCAACGTGGAATAGACGTTGAATTGACGTCTGGGCCCAGTGGGAGGGATGGATGGATGAAAAGAGGGAGGGATGAAGAGAGGGAGAGAGGAAGGGAGCTAGAAATGTCAGAGAGAGCGTCAGTCTTAAATATAATTGCTCTTAACTGAAGTGGAACAGAGACAGAGGACGCCATTCAGCACTCATCCAGCCTCACTCTGCAATTACCAAGCAGTCAATTAAGCCCTCCAAAACACGGCTAGCACTAATATAGCAGCAGAGTTTCTAGCTAGTAGCTGTTGTCGCTGACTCTCTCCCCTACAGCAGTCATTAACAAGACAACTCTAGTACAGTGCATTAAGGACACAAAACAGTAGAGTTGAACAGTGTCACTCTGTTGAAATCCTCATAGCCTGAAGCATGCCAGTGCTTAAAAGAGGAGCTAGTAAGATGGGTGGTTTGATCATAATATCTCTGCTATGGAAAGCATTTGACTGGATAATTTACCCCCATGTCGTCCACAGGTCAGAAGTGTCACGTCTCCTGTAATGGTCGCTGCTGGGGCCCAAAGGAGGACCAGTGTCAGACCTGTGAGTACCTCCCTGCAGTCTCTCTCTCTCTCTCTTTCTCTCTCATTCTCTCTTTCGTTCGCTTTCTTTCTCCCCTGCCTCTCACCCACGACACGCAGACAGGCAGCACAGGAGTGCACTTTAACACTGCCAGCATAATTGGCTATGGCCCTGTGGCCCTCCCACAGACTCTTCTATTCTCTCTCTCTCTCGCTCTCTTTCTTTCCCTCTCTCTTGCTCGCTCTCTCTCACGATCCTCTCCTCTCCCTCTCTCTATCTTCTTTTCCCCATCGTCTCCTCCTCCGGCTCATGCCCCATCTCGCCCTCCTCCACAATGCCAGATTTTAAATCCTTGCCTCCTCAGGCTTAAACAACTGTGATTTCCCCTGCTACCCACTCCAATGACTGCCATGCGTTAAGTCAAACTGTTAAACAACACACCGTCTGTTGCCTCACCTGTGAGCCAGTCTGAAGATAGCTGTGGTGTGTGAGAGGTAACCTGGGTTAGCTGTGCTGAGTAAGCACATAGGACTGACCATCACAAACACACTCGCACACGCACGCACGGGCGCACACACACACACACACACACACACACACACACACACACACACACACACACACACACACACACACACACACACACACACACACACACACACACACACACACACACACACACTACCACTCAGCGGCACTCAGCCCAGAGGGGTGTCTCTCTCTATGTCTGCGGGAGGGCGGTACCACATGGGGCTAATAGCAGCACAGCGGTTAGCTTCTTAGATATACAGTAGTGCTAGTATTCTTAGATATACAGTACTGCTAGTCTTCTTAGATATACAGTACTGCTAGTTTTCTTAGATATACAGTACTGCTAGTTTTCTTAGATATACAGTACTGCTAGTATTCTTAGATATACAGCACTGCTAGTTTTCTTAGATATACAGTACTGCTAGTATTCTTATATATACAGTACTGCTAGTTTTCTTAGATATACAGTACTGCTAGTATTCTTAGATATACAGTACTGCTAGTATTCTTAGATATACAGTACTGCTAGTCTTCTTAGATATACAGTACTGCTAGTTTTCTTAGATATACAGTACTGCTAGTCTTCTTAGATATACAGTACTGCTAGTATTCTTAGATATACAGTACTGCTAGTCTTCTTAGATATACAGTACTGCTAGTCTTCTTAGATATACAGTACTGCTAGTTTTCTTAGATATACAGTACTGCTAGTATTCTTAGATATACAGTACTGCTAGTCTTCTTAGATATACAGTACTGCTAGTATATTATGTCTGATGTATTACTACGCCTTAGTCTCCTACTGTGAAGGGATGTGTGTTATGTACCCTCTCCATACCTTCGTGGACAAGCACATGCTTAAGAAGATAGGGCTTGACACACACACAGTCCCTTCTTAACAAGAGAAGGTGTGCTGTAATAGTCCTGTAGTAAAACACCATTAGGGTTGAGTTGAGGAAGAAGTCAAACAGCCTGTAAATTCTCTCTTCTGTCTCTAATTAATCACTCTCATGTCCTGTCTGAGTACTTCTGCCTCAGCCTGCTGTCTGTTTGTCTGGCTGTCTGTCTATCCCAGGCCCCCATATGCTTCTGTCACTGTACTGTACATGTCTTTCATTTCTCTCCATCTGTGGTATTCTCTCTTTTTACCCAGATTGTTCCATGTATTTCCCCTATTCTCTTTACTGTATGTATTTCTATCCCTCCATCCCCTCATCTCCTGTCTTTTTTTCCTCTAATTTTACGGTCTCTTTCCATCACACTCATTCTCTCTCTCTCTCTCTCTCTCTCTCTCTCTCTCTCCTCTCTCTCTGTAACGGGTGACGCTCTCCTCATCCTCAGATGAGGTGAGGAGAGAAGGATCTTCAGACCAAAACGCAGGCTCAGGGAAATAAGCCATCTTTATTAAACACGATGATGGCAAAACACGAAACGAAACAAACACTTTCCAAACTACAAAATAACAAAACGACGTTGACGAAACCTGAACATAAACTTACATAACTAGACATAAACTTACGTACAGGAAACAGACGACATCGAAACGAAAACGAAACAAACAAACGCTACAGTCCAGTGTGGTACGAACAAACATACTGACACAGGAGACAATCACCCACAAACAAACAGTGAGAATGCCCTACCTAAATATGACTCTTAATTAGAGGCAAACGCAAACCACCTGCCTCTAATCAAGAGCCATACCAGGCAAACCGAAACCAACATAGAAACAGATAACATAGAATGCCCACCCAACCTCACGTCCTGACCAACTAACACACAAAAACTAACATAAATAGGTCAGGAACGTGACAGTACCCCCCCCACAAGGTGCGAACTCCGGACGCACCAGCACAAAGTCTAGGGGAGGGTCTGGGTGGGCATCTAACCACGGTGGTGGCTCAGGCTCCGGGCGCGGTTCCCACCCCACCATAATCCATCCTAGCCCCCTCCCTTCAAGAATGTCCACCCTCTTACTTCCCCCACAAAATCCTCCTAATAACATATCTAATAATGACAATACCGGGACAGAGAGATAAACCAAGACAGAGGGATAGATAAGACTATAGAGGTAGATAAAGATAGAGAGGGAGATCAGGATAGAGGGGCAACTCCGGACTGAAAGGCAGCTCCGGACAGAGAGACAGCTCTGGACTGATGGGCAGTTCTGGGTATCTAGCCTTTTCAGGCTGAAGGGCAGCTCATGGCTGACTGACGACTCTCGATGCTCATGGCTGGCTGACGGCTCTCGACGCTCATGGCAGGCTGACGGCTCTCGACGCTCATGGCAGGCTGACGGCTCTCGACGCTCATGGCAGGCTGACGGCTCTCGATGCTCATGGCAGGCTGACGGCTCTCGACGCTCATGGCAGGCTGACGGCTCTCGACGCTCATGGCAGGCTGACGGCTCTCGACGCTCATGGCAGGCTGACGGCTCTCGACGCTCATGGCGCTCTGACGGCTCTGGCTGCTCATGGCGCTCTGACGGCTCTGGCTGCTCATGGCGCTCTGACGGCTCTGGCTGCTCATGGCTCGCTGGCGGCTCTGGCAGATCCTGTCTGGTTGGCGGCTCTGGCAGATCCTGTCTGGTTGGCGGCTCTGGCAGATCCTGTCTGGTTGGCGGCTCTGGCAGATCCTGTCTGGTTGGCGGCTCTGGCAGATCCTGTCTGGTTGGCGGCTCTGGCAGATCCTGTCTGGCTGACGGCTCTAGCGGCTCCTGTCTGGCTGACGGCTCTAGCGGCTCCTGTCTGGCTGACGGCTCTGTAGGCTCATGGCAGACGGGCGGCTTTGCAGGCTCATGGCAGACGGGCGGCTTTGCAGGCTCCTGGCAGACGGATGGCTCAGACGGCGCTGGGGAGACGGATGGCTCAGATGGCGCTGGGGAGACGGATGGCTCAGATGGCGCTGGGGAGACGGATGGCTCAGATGACGCTGGGGAGACGGATGGCTCAGATGGCGCTGGGGAGACGGATGGCTCTGGCCGGATATGGCGCACTGTAGACCTGGTGCGTGGTGCCGGAACTGGAGGCACCGTGCTAATGACAAGCACCTTCCTACTAGTGCGGGGAGCAGGGACAGGGCACACTGTATTCTCAAAGCCTACTCTATCCCTGATGCGTGGTACCGGCACTGGTGACACCGGGCTGAGGACAAGCACATCAGGATTAGTAGGGGGAGAAGATACAGTGGGTTCAGGGCTCTGGAGACGCACTGGTAGCTTAGTGCGTGGGACCGGAACTGGAGGCACCGGGCTAGATACACGCACTACAGGGAGAGTGCGTGGAGGAGGAACAGGGCTCAGGATACGCACTGGTAGCCTAGTGCGTAGTGTATACACTGTAGGTACTAGGCTGGGGCGGGGAGGTGGTGCCGGAAATACCGGACCGTGGAGGCGTACTGGCACTCTTGAGCATTGAGCTTGCCCAACCTTACCTGGTTGAATACCCCCGGTTGTCCGACCAGTGCGGGGAGGTGGAATAACCCGCACCGGGCTATGTAGGCGAACCGGGGAAACCATGCGTAAGGCAGGTGCCATGTATGCCGGCCCGAGGAGACGCACTGGAGACCAGATGCGTTGAGCCGGCCTCATGACACCTGGCTCAATACTCAATCTAGCCCTACCAGTGCGGGGAGGTGGAATAACCCGCACTGGGCTATGCACTCGTACAGGAGACACCGTGCGCTCTACTGCGTAACACGGCGCCTGCCCGTACTCCCGCTCTCCACGGTAAGCCTGGGAAGTGGGCGCAGGTCTCCTACCTGCCCTTGGCCCACCACCTCCTAGCCCCCCCCCAAGAAATTTTTGGGAATTACTTACGGGCTTTTTCGGCTTCCGTGCCAGACGCGTTCCCTCATAGCTCCGGTTCCTCTCTCCGGTAGCCTCCGCTCTCCTCAGTGCCTCCAGCTGTTCCCATGGGAGGCGATCTCTACCAGCTAGGATCTCCTCCCAAGTGTAGCAACCCTTTCCATCCAAAACCTCGTCCCATGTCCATTGCTCCTTTCTCTCCTGTCCCTTACTCCGTTTCGTTTTCCCTTGCCGCTTGGTCTTAGCGTGTTGGTGGGTGATTCTGTAACGGGTGACGCTCTCCTCATCCTCAGATGAGGTGAGGAGAGAAGGATCTTCAGACCAAAACGCAGGCTCAGGGAAATAAGCCATCTTTATTAAACACGATGATGGCAAAACACGAAACGAAACAAACACTTTCCAAACTACAAAATAACAAAACGACGTTGACGAAACCTGAACATAAACTTACATAACTAGACATAAACTTACGTACAGGAAACAGACGACATCGAAACGAAAACGAAACAAACGCTACAGTCCAGTGTGGTACGAACAAACATACTGACACAGGAGACAATCACCCACAAACAAACAGTGAGAATGCCCTACCTAAATATGACTCTTAATTAGAGGCAAACGCAAACCACCTGCCTCTAATCAAGAGCCATACCAGGCAAACCGAAACCAACATAGAAACAGATAACATAGAATGCCCACCCAACCTCACGTCCTGACCAACTAACACACAAAAACTAACATAAATAGGTCAGGAACGTGACACTCTCTCTCTCCTCTCTCTCTCCTCTCTCTCTCCTCTCTCTCTCTCCTCTCTCTTTATCTCCTCTCTCTCTCTCTCCTCTCTCTCTCTCTCTCTCTCTCTCTCTCTCTCTCTCTCTCTCTCTCTCTCTCTCTCTCTCTCTCTATGTATCTCTCTCTCTCTCTCCTCTCCTCTCTCTCTCTCCTCTCTCCTCTCTCTCTCTCTCTCCTCTCTCTCTCTCTCTCTCTCCTCTCTCTCTCTCTCTCTCTCTCTCTCTCTCTCTCTCTCTCTCTCTCTCTATGTCTAATATTGTCACTGTTGTGTTCCCTGGCGTGCTGTCTGTGTGCTCTGCAGCTTGATCTCATTAAGATAATCAGTATGAACTCCTTCACCCAGTGACTAGTTAACAGCACGTCATCTCTCCTCACAAGATAACACTCTGTGTGTTTGCTCTCTTTTTGCCCTGAATCCCACCATCATATTTTTGCATAATATGTATGTAGGGGACTACATCCCTCTATCTCCATCCCTCCATCCCTCACCTTCTATCCATCTTCTTCCATCTTTCCATCTACCCATGCATGCCTCTTCCTCAATCTCTCCATCCTTTCCTTCGTTCTCCATCCCCCTCCTTCTCCCTCTATCCCTCTTCTCTCCCTCTATCCTTCTCCTTCTTTCCCGTTGATAGGGCTGGAGCATACTATGGCGCTGTGTGAGAAACTGCTAGACAAAGGACTCTCAGTATAACATTCTCACGTCAAGTACTGAATACAGAATGCCCTCATCAATATCAACCGCTGGCTGGCTGTATTATCTCCTGACATGCAGGTGCCTAAACAGGCTCCCTGGTCTACAGAACAGCCAGACACACACGCACACACACGCACTCTCTCCCCCGACTCCACCGAGCCTACGACTGTGCCCCTCCAGAAACATGGGCCTCTGCTGCTCTATAAAAACAGACAGCTAGGCAGCGTTGATATAAGATTCACGCTGTGACGGATGCCCCTGTCAGAAGCCTGTTCAAATTGAAGATATTCAGCACACTTTATGAGATTGATGACATTTTATTTGTGGTGGCTGCCTGGTATTTTTAAGTGGATAGTATTTTTAAAGCAAATAGATCAATGGCTGTGTGGCGTGTGAGCGTGCTTTCGTTCGTCAATGTGCATGTGTGGCGCCTCCTGATGAGGTCATTTGTTAAACAAAATGTATTTTTGTTAAGTAGGCCATTTCATTGCGCTAACGGTGGCGAGAGGCGCATGGCAGGCGTAATGGAATGCATTGATGATACGTTAGTGAGGTGAGAAGAGGAGGACAAGGGGGAGAGGAAGGGGAGGGGTTGAGTGAGAAGAGGAGTACAGGACGGCAGGAGGAGGATGTGCCGGGGAGGAGGGAAAAGAGGTGAGGAATGTGGGCAGACCAGACGGGCCAGTCTCACTGTGACAAGGTATCACCATCACTACCAACCCAAAGGGCCAGCACAACAAAGTGCTGTGCTCTACCCAGCAAGATATATTCCACAAGCATTTGCGCAATTACACAAATGGATAAATTGACAACGTCATATAGCTACATATTAAGGCAAGTGTTGATTGTTGCGCAAGCACACACCCATGCATGCTCACCAACATTCACACACACACACACACACACACACACACACACACACACACACACACACACACACACACACACACACACACACACACACACACACACACACACACACACACACACACTGAAAGGTAAACCTCAGCTCGGGCGTCAGCACGGCCTCTGAGGAAGAAATGCTTATCTGTTAAACGTCACCCTGTATTCAGCTGTAGCTGTCAACTTGTGAGGCGGGTGGTGAGGCAGAGGCATACGACACACACACACACACACACACACACGCACACACACACACACACACACACACACACACACACACACACACACACACACACACACACACACACACACACACACACACACACACACACACACACACACACACACACACACACACACACAGACAAATGTACCCATCAGTCCATCAGCAACCCATCAAGCCCATATGGCTGGACATCAACAGGACTGGTGAATGGAGTTGGAGGAGAATGAGAACAGGGCTGGCGGTGGAGGCAGCACATTCAGGAGAGATAGCTGATAGCCGTTTCAATCACACTGTCAATGACAGACAGGATACATAGAAATGCAGCTCCATACAGCACCACAGACTGGCAGACTGTCATATGAACATCAGTCTAACAGCAGGGTATCTCTCCAAAATACTTTTTACTCAGCTAAACTCCCTATAGCCTTAGCTGAAGTCTATCGGTCTGTTTCCTGGACACAGAGGAAGCCTTGTCATATGGACTGAAAAGCATGTTCAATGGAGAATCCCCATTGAGAATGCATTTTTCGACCAGGCCTAGGCTTAATAAACAATATGTGTGACTTCATTCTGCAGGAAAACAGTCAACATGATCGATTTAACTTTATGGATCCTATTGTTTCCACAAGCACTCTGTTTCCTTGTTTCCTTGTTTTGATTGTAGTCAAAGTAATGCTTCTGTGATGGGAACCTGTTATATCGTGTTCTGATGCCCTTTCCCTTTTGTCTTTCTCCAGTGACTAAAACAGTGTGCGCTGAGCAGTGTGACGGTCGCTGTTTCGGACCCTGGGTCAGTAACTGCTGCCATCGCGAGTGTGCAGGAGGATGCTCCGGACCCAAGGATACGGACTGCTTCGTATGTACACACATACACACACTTACACGCAGGAGCATGCACACACTCACTCACCCACCCACCTGCGTGTGGACACAGACATGCATGCATGCACGCACACACACACACACACACACACACACTCACTTTATAAAGCTTATCGTCACAAAAGAGAAAGCTTTCCTTTCAATCACCTGTTGCCATGGTGAACAGTCTCAAACAGTCAAAGACAGAGCTTTTGATTATAGACCAGCAAGTCTATTTCTTTCTGTTCTCTTCTTTTTCTCTTCTTTAGTACATCAGAGCTTTTATCTTATCTGTGACCTTTTGTGTGAATGTGAGGTTATTTCCATTAGAGGCTATTCATACTTCCATAGAGAAGTCGCTCCTGACACAGAATCTCCCTGTTTAAACTATCTACTTCCCAAAGGCACCGTATTCCCTCTGTAGTGCAATCCTTTTGATCAGGACCCATAGGGCTCTGGCCAAAAGTAGTTCACTACATATGGAATAGGGTGCCATTTGGGACACAGCCATTGTTCTTTGTGGGAAAGATAGATAACGTTCAAATCAAATTTTCTCCAACAATGCCTTGTGCTGTGCCCACCTCCCTTTCTTTGTTACTCTCTCTCTCTCTAATGTCAAGAATGTGCAAAGCTGTCAGGTAAAGGGTGGCTATTTGAAGAATCTCAAATGTAAAATATAATTTGATTTGTTTAACACTTTATTGGTTACTACATGATGTGCTATTTCATAGTTTTGTTATCTTCATTATTATTCTACAATGTAGAAAATAGTAAATAGAAAGATAAACCTTTGAATGAGTAGGTGTTCTAAAACTTTTGAACAGTAGTGTATATTTTTTCTCTCTCTCTTTTCTCTCTCTCCTATCTTCTCTCTCTCTCTCTCTCTCTCTCTTTTCTCTCTCTCTTCTCTCTCTCGCTCTCTCTTTTTTCTCCCTCTCTTTATCCATTTATCCTTTCTGGATCTAACTTATTTCCAGAGTTTATTGTGTTATGTTTCATGATGTATTGGGCTCTCCTTTCTGTTTAATTAGATACTGGGAGTTCTAACTATTGATATTACTTTTTCAACCGGATTTGAATCAATGGTTTTCATGTTATTCACACCTGAGCTATCTTCAGAGTGGAAAAACACTCTGGGCTGCATCCCAAACGGCACCCTATCCCCTATATACTTCTCTGTCTTTAACCAAAGCCCTATCAAAGGTAGTGTGCTACATAGGGAATAGGGTGCCATTTGTCACCCATTAAGTCTGTGTATGTGTTTAACAGTCTTTGTGTTTACAGCTCCATACCAGTTACTTGATCATGTGCTTGGTTGGAGAGCATAGGGCTGCCAGTGACAAAAACAATCTTTAATGACTGTTATTTAGCTGGAAACCACAATGTACTAACTGTGTTTCCATGAGCACCCAGCACTAATATGTGTGTTTGTGTGTGTGCTTCATCTACAGGCTTGCACCAACTTCAACGACAGCGGAGCATGTGTGACCCAGTGCCCCCAGCCCCATGTATACAACCCCACCACCTTCCAGCTGGAAAGCAACCCCAGAGCCAAGTACACCTACGGAGCCTTCTGCGTCAAGAAGTGCCCACGTAAGGAATAACACACACACAACAACATACAGTACACATACTTTTGTGAAGTAAGGGGACATAAAACATCTGTTTTACCAGTTGAAGCAAAATAGCCCCATAACATCAAAATCCCAACATATTTTGATCATATTTGCAACACCACTGGTGTGGCCAAAGAGCTTTTTTTTCTTCATGTCATCTGACCAAAGCACCAGTTCCAATCCGAGTGCCAATGCCTTTTAGCAACCTCCATGTGTTTACATTTCATTGTTGTCTGATGAAAGTCTCTTATCTCCAAAAATATGACCATATTTTGCCATTATCGAACATACAATTATGTATTTTCAAATAGCAAGTATCTATTTTAAATACATTTTCTTGGTCTTAGAGTCATTAAATATTCAGAGTTTGGGGGAGTTACTGATTTCAATACATGTAAAAAAATATATATATATTTAGGAAAACTCCAAAAATGTTGTTATGACTTGTTGGATGATATGAAAATAGTTATCTTTGTCCACGCACACCAATGCCTGTCCAGAAAATATTCCATACCTACAGTAAAATATGGTGGTGGATCTTTGATGTTATGGGGCTATTTTTCTTCTACTGGTCCTGGGGCCCTTGTTAAGGTCAACAGAATCATGAACTTTACCCAGTACCAGGATATTTTTGCCAAAAACATGGCTGCCTCTGTCAGGTGGCTGAAACTTGGCCACAAGACAATAACTCCAAGCACACATCAAAATCCACAAAGAAATGGTTAATATGCCACAAAATCAACATTTTGCAATGGCCATCACAGTGTTCGGACTTGAAACCCATTGAAAATGATGGTTTGAAATGAAGAGGGCAGTCGATAAGTGCAGACGAAGTATATCAAGGATCTGGAAGGATTCTGTATGGAGGAATGGTAAGATCTCTTCCAATGTGTTCTCCAACTCATAAAACATTTAGAAAAAGGCTCAGTGCTGTTATCCTTGCAAGGTGAGGTATTTATCGGTATTGAAAACTGGGGTGTCAATAATGTTGTCCCCTACCTTTTTGAGAAAGAAATGTTTTACTTAACAAACAAAATGTCTTTCTCTGAGCAATTGTATATATTTTTTTGTTGTTGCATACAATATAGCTCAGTATTTGAATTGTTTATTTTCTACAGTAATTTTTGCTTTATCAAGGGTGTCAATAATTTCGGATCCCACTGTACATACCAAATACCCTGAAGATAAACTGCTCTGTCATATTCTGAACATATAACACACACCGACATACAAACACTCTCCTTGCCATCAACACTGAACCGCCACAGTTCAGAAGGACACCATTCAAACAGCCTAGGCCTTGAAACATCATCACCAGCTGAGCAGAGCTGGCTGGTCCTGCTCATGAACCACCAAGGGCCTCAGGATATTGATTCATTTCTCAACCTTCCTGTTTTTAAGTCTGAACTTTTTTTCTCCAGAAGAACACAGAAAGAAACTTCCTTGGTCATCTCTACTTAGCACCCTCTTCACATCTCCCCTTCATCCTCCCTTTCCTTTAAAGAAGCCATTTCCTCCATTGATTTAAATGACCTGTCTCTCCCTTCTCTTCTCTCTCCTCTCTCCGCTCGGTGCTGATTTAAATAGCCAGGATGAGTGGGTGTTTTGTACAGATTTCAAGACACTGTTGGGAGTTATTTTGGCTCACATGCCAGATACAACCCTACAAAGATAAAGAGGATGGGGTACTGGGAGGGCAGGTTAGCAGGCAGGGATGGGAGGGAGGGAGAGGGGAATGGGTGCAGAGTGAGGGAGAAAAAACGAACATAATTAACACGTTTTTTTTGTGTCTTTTTGTGGTCTTTTGAAGTGGCGCGTGTGCCCGGCACTCTGCTAGGCACTGCTCTAGGCGCTCTGATATGTAACTCTGGCTTTACGCTTGGTGCTCTGCTAGCCTTTCTACCCTATTCCCTAATGCACTACTGTAGACCAGGCCACTATACCATGTTATTCTGGAGATGGCCTGCCACAAGGACCCATGCAATTTAGGTGTCCATCCCTAAGCCTGAGGCTGCGTGCAAAGCAATCATTTGATGTGTCTGTGTGTCCCTAAACTCTTCCTTCCTCAGTTCAGACTATCAGATATCATGCCAGCCAAAGCAGTAGAGCAAATAGGGTCTCACCTGGAGAGAACAATAAAACAAGATAAAGAGGACAAGGAACGTCTTTAATCAGATGAGTCATCTTCAGTAGAACAGCAGCAGTGGAAACGTTTCACTACTATTCACTGCCTTCAAGTCTCACAAGCATAAAGTAGACATTCATTTACAGTATAGCTCCATGGCAGTCAGTCATACAGTTGTACTTGTCCCTTCATATATCAATACCTGAGTGTGAGAGTCTGTTATCATGCAATTGATCTGACACATACCGTGGTTAACTCGGTGTATGCTGTTCCAGATAACTTTGTGGTGGACCACAGCTCCTGTGTGAGGGCTTGTCCCAGCAATAAGATGGAGGTAGAAAATGACCGCATCAAGATGTGCATCGCCTGCACTGATATCTGTCCAAAAGGTACCCTAATCCTGCACTGTCCTGGGCCTTATCCCACTGTCATTCACATCCAGTATATTCATCTGGTTGATTGGATGTTGTTGTGTTTGTGCTGTGTTTGTGCTGCGATTGTGGTTGTGTATGACAATGGCTTACCCACTGCTCCAACCTCTACAACCTCTGTGTGTCTGTTGGTGACTGTCTGTTCCATGTAAGTGTACTGGATGCATTCTGAAGTGGTTGGAATGAAGTAGAACACCTGTTTGCCTTGAACATTTGTGGACATTTTGAGCAAGTCATCTTTTCTCCTTCTTCACCTTCATCTCCTTGTCTGTTTTAGCCTGTGATGGTATAGGTACAGCCAGTCTGCAGACAGCCCAGACTGTGGACTCCAGCAACATAGACAAGTTCACCAACTGTACCAAGATCAATGGAAACCTGGTCTTCCTCATCACTGGCATTAAAGGGTGAGAGCAGAACACACACACATCCACCAACACACGCACACACTCAAATATGCACACACACACACACGCACGCACGCACGCACGCACGCACGCACACACACACACACACACACACACACACACACACACACACACACACAAACCAAGTACGCCATACTGTATATATAAACATTGGCTGTGGAATGGCCTGAAGAGCTCAGTGACTTTCAAAGTGACTTTCAACCTTTCCAACAAAACAGTTTGTCACATTTCTGTCCTGCTAGAGCTGCCCCGGTCAACTGTAAGTGCTGTTATTGTGAAGTGGAAATGTCTAGGAGCAACAATGGCTCAGCCGCGAAGTGGCAGGCCACACAAGATCACAAAACGGGACCGCAAAATGCTGAAGCACATAGTGCGTAAAAATAGTCTGTCCTCAGTTGCAATACTCCCTACCAGATTCCAAACTGTTTTGGAAGCAATGTCAGCACAATAACTGTTTGTCGGGAGCTTCATGAAATTGGTTTCCATGGCCGAGCAGCCGCACCCAAGCCTAATATCACCATGCACAATGCCAAGTGTCGGCTGGAGTGGTGTAAAGCTCACCGCCATTGGACTCTGGAGCAGTGGAAACATGTTCTCTGGAGTGATGTATCATGCTTTACCATCTGACAGTCTGGCGGACATATCTGGGTTTGGCGGATACCAGGACAACCCAATGAATAGTGCCTGTAAAGCTGTAAAGTTTGGTGGAGGAGGAATAATGGTCTGGGGTTGTTTTTCATGATCCAGGCTAGGCCCTTTAGTTCCAGTGAAGGGAAATCTTAGCGCTACAGCATACAATGACATTCTAGAAGATTCTGTGCTTCCAACTTTGTGCCAACAGTTTGGGGAAGCCCTTTCCTGTTTCAGCATGACAATGCCCCCGTGCACAAAGCCAGGTCCATACAGAAATGTTTTTTCGATAATGGTGTGGAAGAACTTGACTGCCCTGTACAGAGCCCTGACTTCAACCTTATCGAACACCTTTGTGATGAATTGGAACTCTGACTGTGAGCCAGGCCTAATCGCTCAACATCAGTGGGTGAGTGGGAGATGTCAACGATGGACGTTACTGGTGCACATATAGCTATCCAGCTAGATATTCCACATTGGTCTCATAAACACCAGAGTGTTTGTGGTCAGTTCCATTTCAATTCACTCATTTCAGGAAATACACTGAAAGCTTATTTGCCCAAATTGACTGAATTGACATGGAACTGACCCCAACCCTGCTAACCAGGTAAATTGAGAGACTCCCTCAGGTACTTAGTAATAACAGCACATATAATGGCTCCGGTGCCTAAGAGTAAACAGTACCTTACTGGTATAGCACAGTGCATAGAGTATTATGTCCTTGTTATGGGGGTCAGCACGTTCAATATTATTCCATCTGCAATCCAGGCTCATGTCAGCCATCTTAGCAGACTGTTGCTAGTTGTGTACAGTATACACATTGAACGAGTGGGTGTACCACAGTACAGTGACTGCAGCGCCTGAGACCATGAAACCCCTCCAGCTATTCCTCTAAACAGAGCCAGAGGAGCACTGAGGAGCACTGAGGAGCACAGTGGAATACAGCGTGCCTCCCTCCAATACAGAATAAACACTTGTTATGTGTGTGACGTGACAGCTTTATGTTTATATTTGTCTCTCTTTAACTCTGTTTCTCTCTCTTTCTCTCGCTCTCTCACTCTCTCTTTCTCTATTTCTCTCTCCCTTTCCACTCTCTCTCCATCTCTCATCCTGCTTCCTTTCTCTCTTCATCTCTCTCTTTCTTGCTCTCTCTCACTCTCTCTTCCTTTCTCTCTTCATCTCTCTCTTTCTTTCTCTTTCTCTCACTCTCTCTCTCTCACCCCCCCTCTCTCACAGGGATGTGTACCACAACATTGAGGCTCTGGATCCAGAGAAACTGAATGTGTTTCGGACTGTTAGGGAGATTACAGGTGAGAAACATAAAAATAAAATAAAAAATGTAACACGTATTTTACCTTTATTTCTACAGGTAAGTCAATTGATAAGAACAAAGATCCAATGACATTTTTTGATACCATTCTTCTCTTCTCATGCTTGGTTGAATATACACTGAGTATACAAAACATTAGGATCTCCTTCCTAATATGGAGTTGCACCCCCTTCCCCCTTTCTCCTCAGAACAGACTCAATTCGTCAGGGCATGGACTCCACAAGGTGTCGAATGCGTTCTACAGGGATGCTGGCCCATGTTGACTCCAATGCTTCCCACAGTTGTGTCAAGTTAGCTGGATGTCCTTTGGGTGGAGGACCATTCTTGATACACACAGGAAACTGTTGAGTGTGAAAAACCCAGCAGCGTTGAAGTTCATGACACAAACCGGTGCACCTGGCACCTACTACCATACCCTGTTCAAAGGGACTTAAATCTTTTGTCTTGCCCATTCACCCTCTGAATGACATACATGCACAATCCATGTCTCAATTGTCTCAGGGCTAAAAAAATCCTTCTTTAACATGTATCCTTCCCTTCATCACTGATTGATGTGGATTTAACAAGTGACATCAATAAGGGATCACAGCTTTCACCTGGTCAGTTTATGTCATGGAAAGAGCAGGTGCTCTTAATGTTTTGTATACTCAGTGTACATATCATGTAGGCTTACTGGTCAGCCCCTATCTAAGCATCTTTAAATTATTCCTTATCATTTGTTTTTCCCCTCATCAAATTTGCATGGTGTCCCTTCTCTTACACTTTCACTCAGTACAGAGGGGCTTGTGTGTGTTTGCTGGTGCCCACCAGAGACCGTAGACCAAAGACAGACAGGCTGAATGAGTATGATGAATAGAAGATGAGATGAGGGTCTTCCCTCTCCCATGGGGACCTACAACTCCCAGTTTCAAGTTGTCACAGTTTCCCAGCTCTACGTGTGTGTGTCTGTGTGTGCGTGCGTGGGTGTATGTGTGTGTATAAATGCATGTAGAGTGAATCCACCTCCCCTCTATCCTCCTCAACCTGATCTCATTCTTTCACTTCGGAATTTGCCGCAATTGGATAAACTTCGATTTTTGACCAATTAATCACAAGTGGTTAAAACAGAAACAACTCAAGGGGTTAAGTTTAGCTATTAATTCTGAGTGGTTACGTTTAGGGCAATGGTTTGGGGAAGGCTTAAAACAAAATAATTAAAAACAATGCACTGTTTCCACTAAGTATCATCAAGTACTCTCCCTCCTTGATAGAGAATTGCGAACTGACATGGTCAGTGGTCTGAAGTAGTGCACTGTATAGGGAATAGACTGCCATTTGGGACGCAACCGGTGAGACAGGAGCTGCCTTTACTCTGTAGCCCCATGGTCATGCATGCATGACACCCCATGTCACCCGTCACCTCTAAGAGCTGTCAGTGCTGTGACTTCTCCACCGAGCCATCAACCCCGTCACACACACACACACACACACACACACACACACACACACACACACACACACACACACACACACACACACACACACACACACACACACACACACACACACACACACACACACACACACACACACATAGCTCTCAGATGGACAGTCAGTCTAGGAGGTAACCATCTCACCCTACATCTCTTCCCCTGCCAAGTATTCTTCCAAAACATAGCCCTTGTTTTTTTCTACTTCTATGAGGTCAGGGCAGGCCTATCTATAGAGTACGGTCAGTCTGCCATCCACTGAAGCAATTCAGCATAAGTGAGGTTCCCAGTACATGGATTTGACTGTAATCATCGATGCTTTCTATCTCTTAACCTTTGGTCTGTTGCATGTGGCCCTCCTCTTTGTGAGGCAATCCTGGGTAATTTGCTTTTCACATGGATGCACCAGTAACGTGGCTCTCAGTGAACATAAATCCCCACTCTACTCTTCTCTAGCAGTTTTTGCCTGCTTCTAGCCTGCTCCTGACTCTATCCTTTCACCAGGCATTTACTGCCCACAGCCCACAGAGAGAGAGACAAAGAGAGAGGGGGTCATGGGGAGATAGAGAGATGAGTGTGGAGAGGGAGATAGAAGAAGACAGGAGAGAGAAGAATGAGAAATAGAGCATAATAAACTGAGGAGAGATGGAATAAGGAGGACAACACATACAGTGAGACCTGAACTCCCTATAGACTACAGTCAAGCTGGATGCAGGAGCCCATTGGGGCCTGTTGTACCCTGTCTTACCTATTGATTAATGGCTAATGCTGCTGTTAGCCTAATGCTGTTAGCACAGGGAGGCAGGAAGGTACTCATCAGGCCCTCGTTAGCACCATTAGCAAGATGAAGCGATGAAGCACCCTCCACCTCTCCTCTCTTCCCACCTCTCTTCTCCATCTCTCCTCTCAGAAAAAACAGCCACTTAAGGAGAGACCATTGGAGAGGTGTAAAGAGAGAGAGTGAGGCAGAAAGAGAGAGAGACTGACCATCGTAGAGGTATAGAGATGAGACGGAGGAGGAGGAGGAGGAGGAGGAGGAGGAGGAGGAGGAGGAGGAGGAGGAGGAGGAGGAGGAGGAGGAGGAGGAGGAAGAGGAGGGGGAAATAGTGGTGGAAAGTAATACACCGTAAAAGGAATAGTTTGTCATTGGGATGCAACCCTATCAGTTAAAGGCCCTGAACTTCAGGTCACACTGCTGCTTCAGCTACTATGACGTCAGAGGACATGTTTCTCTCTATGTCAGTGAATGTGCCCTTCATCCATAACTAACACTCATGTTATACAATACAATATACCATTTATTTTAAGTCTCTGGATAGTGATTTGTTTATGTCTCAAATAGTATATTTATTGCCATTTTATGTTGGAGGTTGCATCCATGAATGCTAATGGCATGGAAAGCAAGTGGGGATGCATTTATTAATTTACGTTTGATTCAGGTTCATCGTATACACTGTAAAACAAAGCGTTTACGATCTGAACACATAACTAAACACTTTTCTTTAACACTTTTTAAACACGTCAAGTCATTTAGAATGTCAATGAGAATGTGTCACAGTGTTTAGATTGTAAACACCAGAACATGTTTATTCACTTTGACACTTTTTAAACACATGAACATGTTAATTCAGCACAAGGGATTTCCGTTTTAAACACTATACACTGGTGTTGTCGTTTTAACACTGTAGGGTGTAAAGCCATATCTGCATATTTGCCAGCATGCCTTTCGAGTGAATGTGAGAGATACCCACCCATGACTGTGTTGGTTAGTGACAGAGACATGGTTGTTGCATTCAGTAATTTATATTACTGAAGCCTTCACCAAGTAACTGTGTAAGTGAATGTGTTTCAGTTAAAAGTAAACTGCTATGACCACATATTATGCAATTTGTAAGGCCTTTAGTTAGTTATTGTGGTCTTAAAATCATGTCTCATGGGCCACATCAGACCTGCAAGTCAGAATGATGTGATTAGTAAATCCTATTGGAATCTAGCCAGAGGGAGGATATCCATCAATTGAAATATTTATCATCCACAAACTGCACTCAAAATGATTGCTATAGTGAAGGACTTAACAAACAAAACTACCTAAACCATCTCAGATGCAATAAATCCAACCCCTTACAGATTTGATTAGTTTAGAAAGTTGTGTTATTTATCTTTGTAGAGCATAAGATCAATTAATCAATCAATGAGGAAACATAGATATTAAAACAACATATTCAAAAAGTCTGATAATGAGGCCCCTCCCATGTCTTTTTCACTCTGAGAAAGTTAACGGAAATTAACTCATCAGAGTCGAGTGAAACAAATGTTCTGTTCAGTTGTGCTGAAATGTAGGTAAGGTGATAGACATTCCTTACACTGATCTGAATAAAAGGCATGGAAAGTCGACTAAATGCACTCTAAACAGGACGATGGGAAAGTAAACACTAGTGTTTAAAATCTGAATATAAATCTGATATAGGTGTTCTCCTGGTTGGAAACTGACTTGACAAAGCTCACTATCATGTTTAATCTTGCATTCTAAACGCCTGTGTTTAAGATGAAGACTTATTGGCAAATCTAAATGTCTAATCTTTAAGTTTTAAACACTGACGTTTAGGTTATATATGTGTCACATGTTTAATGGTTTTACAGTGTATTCGGTTAGTTGGACGTATAGCAATTCTAGATAACTGTAGTCTCATGTGGCACTCTGATAAAACACTGAGCTAGATGACTGCTGGCTGCGTCTAAGATGGCAACCTATTCCATAGATAGTGCACTACTTTTGACCAGAGCATTTTGGGCCCTGATTAGGGTTGCAAAGCTACTGGTAATTTACCAAAGTTACTGGAATCTTCAGTAATTTTGTAATTAACAGTTATTATGTAGCAATCTATGGTAACTTTGGTAATTTATACTTCAATGACTTTTAATAATAATATAATAGGATGACACTGCAGCGGACAGCAGCTGTCTTACGGGCTTCTGTGTGTTTTTTTACACTGATCATAACTTTTTTGTACATAATGTCTCCAACATCATTTCCTATGACCGAAAACAGCTTCTGGACATCAGAACAGTGAACACTAACTTCGATTTGGATGAAAATTTAAACTTCAATGAGTCTGCAGCTCTGGACACTCCTTACTCCGGACCAGGCCCTAACCCGTGAGCCTCGGAAGAGGGAGAGGCATCGAAAGAGAGCGGCAGCAAAAGAGAGGTAGGCGAGGCAGCATCCTGGCGAGACTACGTCGGCGAGCAAATAGACTGCCATTGCCCTCTGTTCTGTTGGCGAACGTGCAGTCACTGGAGAACAAACTGGATGAGCTCCGTTCGAGACTATCCTATCAATGGGACCTGAAAATATCCTATGTTTCTCAGAGTCGTGGCTGAACGAGACATGGATAATATACATCTCGCTGGTTTTTCTATTCATCGTCAAGACCGGACGGCAGACTTGGGTAAGAGGAAGGGAGCAAGGGTGTGTCTCTTTGTTAACAACAGCAGGTGTGCGATCTCTAATGTTAAGGAAGTCTCATGTTTTTGCTTGCCTGATTTAGAATAACTCATGATAAGCTGCAGACCATACTATTTACCAAGAGCGTTTTCATATATATTTTTCGTAGCCGTCTATTTACCAATACAAATCGATGCTGGCACTAAGACCACACTAAACAAGTTGTATAGGGCCATAAACAAACAAAAAAATGCACATTGAGAGGTAGCGTTTATCAGGTGATTTTAATGCAGGAAAACTGAAATCCGTTTTGCCAAATTTTTACCAGCATGTCACATGTGCAACTAGAGGTGACAAAACTCTAGATAACCTTTACTCCACACACTGAAACGCATACAAGGCCCTGCTTCGCCTTCCCTATGGCAATTCAGACCATAACTTTGTTCTCCTGCTTCCTGCTTACAAGCAAAAACTCAAACTGGAAGTACCAGTGGCGTGCTTGATACAGAAGTGGCCCGATGAAGTGGATGCTAAGCTACAGGACTGTTTCGCTAGGATAGTCTGGAATATGTTCCTGGATTCATCCAATAACATTGAGGAGTTTACCACATCAGTCACCAGCTTCATTAATAAGTGCATCGATGATATCGTCCCCACAGTGGCCTTACATATATACCCCAACATGAAGCTATGGATTGAAGAAATCAAGCTACGCCCTCTGACGAGCCATCAAACAGGCAAAGGGTCAATACAGGACTAAGATTGAATCCTACTACTCCCCCTCTGAAGCTCAACGGATGTGGCAGGGCTTTTCTAAACTATCAAAGATTACAAAGGGAAACCCAGCCTTGAGCTGCCCAGCAACCCAAACCTACCAGACAAGCTCATTGCCTTCAATGCTCGCGTCGAGGCATGCAACATTGAACCATGCATGAGAGCACCAGTTGTTCAGGACGATTGTGTGATCTCGATCACCGCAGCCAATGTGAGTAAGACATTTAAACAGGTTAATAATCGCAAGGTGGCGGGGCCAGATGGAATACCAGGAGGCATACTAAAGAGCATGTGTTGACCAACTGGCTAGTGTCTTCACTAACATTTTCAACCTATCCCTGACTCGGGGCTGTAATAGCAATTTGTTTCAAGCAGAAGCAAGTGCCCAAGAATGCCAAGGTCACCTGCCTTAATAAATATTGTCCCATAGCACTTACGCTACCATTCAAAAGTTTGGGGTCACTTAGAAATGTCCTTGTTTTTGAAAGAAAAACAATTTTTTGTCCATTCAAATAACATAAAATTGATCAGAAATACAGTGTAGACATTGTTAATGTTGTAAATTACTATTGTAGCTGATTTTTTTTTAAATGGAATATCTACATAGGCGTACAGAGGCCCATTATCAGCAACCATCACTCAGAACTTTCTTCTGAAACTCATCAGTCTATTCTTGTTCAGAGAAATGAAGGCTATACCAATGCGAGAAATTACCCAGAAACTAAAGATCTCGTTCAACGCGGTGTACTTCTCCCTTCACAGAACAGCGCAAACTGGCTCCAACCAGAATAGAAAGAGGAGTGGGAGGCCCCGGTGCACAACTGAGCAAGAGGACAAGTACATTAGAGTGTCTAGTTTGAGAAACAGGCACCTCACAAGTCCTCAACTGGCAGCTTCATTAAATAGTACCCGCAAAACACCTGTCTCAACATCAACTGTGAAGAGGCAACTCCGGGATGCTAGCATTCTAATCAAATCAAATCAAAGTTTATTTGTCAGGTGTAGACCTTACAGTGAAATGCTTATTTAAATGCTCTAACCAATAGTGCAAAAGAGGTATTAGGTGAACAATAGGTAAGTAAAGAAATAAAAACAACAGTAGAAAGACAGTGAAAAACAGTAGCGAGGATATATACAGTAACGAGGCTATAAAAGTAGCGAGGCTACATACAGACACCGGTTAGTCAGGCTGATTGAGGTAGTATGTACATGTTGATATGGTTAAAGTGACTATGCATATATGATGAACAGAGAGTAGCAGTAGGGTAAAGAGGGGTTGGCGGGTGGTGGATGGCGGGACACAATGCAGATAGCCCGGTTAGCCAATGTGGGGGAGCACTGGTTGGTCGGGCCAATTGAGGTAGTATGTACTGTACATATAGACATGAATGTATAGTTAAAGTGACTATGCACATATGATAAACAGAGATTAGCAGCAGCGTAGAAGAGGGGTTGGGGGGTGGGGGGGGGGGGGGTACACAATACAAATAGTCTGGGTAGCCATTTGATTACCTGTTCAGGAGTCTTCCAAATCTTTTTCGTTTCCTGAGGGGGAATAGGCTTTGTCGTGTCCTCTTCACAACTGTCTTGGTGTGTTTGGACCATTCTAGTTTGTTGATGATGTGGACACCAACGAACTTGAAGCTCTCAACCTGATCAGGCCTACCACTGTTGCGTCATCTGCAAACTTAAAGATGGTGTTGGAGTCGTGCCTGGCCATGCAGTAGTGGGTAAACAGGGAGTATAGGAGGGGACTGAGCACGCACCCTTGGGAGGCTCCAGTGTTGAGGATCAGCGTGGCAGATGTGTTGCTACCTACCCTCAGCACCTGGGGGCGGCCCGTCAGGAAGTCCAGGATGCAGTTGTATAGGGAGGTGTTTAGTCCCAGGATCCTTAGCTTAGGGATGAGCGTTGATGGTACTATGGTGTTGAACGCTGAAGTTCCTCTGTTTCTTTGTCCAGTGTCTGTATTATTTTGGCCATCTTAAATTTGTATTTTTATTTAAGTCTGAGATATGGCTGTGCTAACATAATTGCAAAAGGCTTTTCTAATGATCAATTAGCCTTTTAAAATGATAAACTTGGATTAGCTAACACAAAGTGCCATTGGAACACAGGAGTGATGGTTGCTGATAATGGGCCTCTGTACACCAATGTAGATATTCCATTAAAAATCAGCCGTTTCCAGTTACAATAGTCACTTACAACATTAACAATGTCTACACTGTAATTCTGATCAATTTGATGTTATTTTAATGGACAACAAATGTGCTTTTCTTTCAAAAACATGAACATTTCTAAGTGACCCCAAACTTTTGAACGGTAGTCTACATCTATAGCCATGAAATGCTCTGAAAGGCTGGTCATGGCTCACATCAACACCATCATCCCAGACACCTTGTACCCACTCCAATTCCCATACCGCCCCAACAGATCCACAAATGACACAATTTCTATTGCACTCCACTCTGCCTTCACCCACCTGGACAAAAGGAATACCTATGTAAGAATGCTGTTCATTGACTACAGCTCAACATTCAATGCCCTGGTACACTTCAAGCTTAGCACCAAGCTCAGGACCCTGGGACTGAACATCTCCCTCTGCAACTGGATCCTGGCCTTCCTGACGGGGCAGGCAACAACATGTCCGAGGGTAGGCAACGACAAGGTAGGCAACAACACATCCGGCACGCTGTTCATCCACGACTGCGTGGCCGCGCACGACCCCAACACCCTCATCAAGTTTACTGACGACACAATGGTGGTAGGACTGATCACCTATGAGGCAGCCTATAGGGAGGAGGTCAGAAACCTGGCAGTGTGGGGCCAGGAAAACAACCTCTACCTCAATGTCAGCAAGACAAAGGAGCTGATTGTGGACTATAGAAAACAGGGGCGACACGCCCCCATCCACATCAATGGGGCTGTAGTGGAGCGGGTCGAGAGCTTCAATTTCCTTGGTGTCCACATCACTAAGGAATTACCATGGTTCACACACACCCACACAGTTATGAAGAGAGCTCGACAGCACCTCTTCCCCCTCAGGAGGCTGAAAAGATTTGGCATGGCCCCTCAGATCTTCCAAAAGTTCTACAGCTGCACTATAGAGAGCATCTTGACTGGCTGCATCACCGCTTGTGCAGCAACTGCAAGGCACCCGACCGCAAGGCGCTACAGAGGGTGGTGAGTATGACCTAGTACATCACTGGGACCAAGCTCCCTGCCATCCAGAACCTCTATAACAGAGGAAGCCCCCCCAAAAATGTCAAAGACTCCAGCCGCTCAAGCCATAGACTGTTCTCTCTGCTCCCGCATGGCAAGCGATATCCGTGCACCAGGTCTGGAACCAACAGGACCCTGAAAAAGCTACCCACAAGCCATATGACTGTAAAACAAGAATGGTATTCAAAATTACCCAGACTACCTGCATTTACCCTTTTTTGCTCTAGCTCTCTTGCACTGACTCTATGCACACACACTGGGCTGTATCCACACACTTATACTGACACCCCAACACACACAGACACACCCCAACACACATATACACTTTTTTGAACTGACTCTGTGCACACACACTGGACTCTACTCACACACTCACACATACTTACACCCCAACACACACATACTGTACACACACACTACATTGTGCCGAACACACACACAACAAGAGCACACATGCATACTGACGCCACACATACACTTACACAAACTCACACACTCATTCACATACACATACACATTTTCACACTCAACACATACACTGCTGCTACTATCTATTAATATCCTGTTGCCTAGTCACTTTACCCCTACCTTCAGTGTCTTCAGAAAGTATTCATACCTCTGGACTTATTTAGGCTTGCCATAACAAAGGGGTTAAATAGTTATTGACTGAAGACATTTGAGCTTTCCATTTTGTATTAATACAAAAAACAAAACATAATTCCACTTTGAAATAATGGGTATTGTGTGTCGGCCAGTGACACAAAATGGCAAATTAATCAATTTTAAATTTTGGCTGTAACACAACAACATGTGTCAAAAGTCAAGGGGTGTGAATACTTTCTGAAGCCACTGTATATGTACATAGCTACCTCAATGACCTCGTACCCCTGCACATCGAGTCAGTACTGGTACTCCCTGTATATAGCCATGTTATTTTTACTCGTTATTGTTACTCATTATTTACTGTGTCTTTATTCCTCATGTCACTAATTCTATACTACTATTTATTTTTATCTTTATTTTTAACTTTGCATTGTTGGAAAAAGGCCCGTGAGTAAGCATTTCACTCTTAGTCTATACCTCGTGTGTACGAGCATGTGAAATTATATATTTTTTAAAATAATTAGGAGGGTGGTTATATTTGTCCTATTTCACACATTTACAAGTGTGTATTATACTCATGGAAATGTTTTTTTTGCATATCCCAACTCCCCCTGAGACACCCTCGGAGAGCGGGGTCATGGCCAGGGTGGGTTACGTCCATGAGTTTCTAGTGCATAGCCTAATTAATGAAGAAAGCATCTAATTATTTTCAATTAACTCTGAAGCTTCCAACTATTTACTTTTTTCACAACTGCCACCGGTATGGCACCAAAACATTTACCGATACAGAGTCAATGTGCGTGGGCACCGGCTAGTTGAGGTAATATGTACACGTAGGAAGAGTTATTAAAGTGACTACGCATAGATGACAACAGAGAGTAGCGGTGGTGTAAAGAGGGGATGGGGGGGGGGCGCTGCAAATAGCCCGTCAGGAAGTCCCGGATCCAGTTGCAGAGGGAGGTGTTTAGTCGCATGATCCTTAGCTTATTGATGAACTTTGAGGGCACTATGGTGTTGAACGCTGAGCTGTAGTCAATGAATAGCATTCTCACATAGGTGTTCCTTTTGTCCAGATGGGAAAGGGCAGTGTGGAGTGCAATTGAAATTGCAACATCTGTGGATCTGTTGGGGTGGTATGCAAATTGGAGTGGGTCTAGGGTTTCTGGGATGATGGTGTTGATGTGAGCCATGGCCAGCTTTTCAAAGCACTTCATGGCTACAGACGTGAGTGCTACGGGTCGGTAGTCATTTAGGCAGGTTACCTTAGTGTTCTTTGGCACAGGGACTATGGTGGTTTGCTTAAAACATGTTAGTATTACAGACTTGGACAGGGAGAGGTTGAAAATGTCAGCGAAGACACTTGCCAGTTGATCAGCACATGCTCGCAGTACACATCCTGGTAATCTGTCAGGCCCTGCGCCCTTGTGAATGTTGACCTGTTTAAAGGTCTTACTCAAATTGGCTGCGGAGACCTTGATCACACAGTCTTCTGGAACAGCTGGTGCTCTCATGCAAGTTGCAGTGTTATTTGCCTCGAAGCGAACATAGAAGAGGTTTAGCTCGTCTGGTAGGCTTGTGTCACTGGGCAGCTCTTGTCTGTGCTTCCCTTTGTAGTCTGTAATGTTTTGAAAGCCCTGCCACATCTGACAAGCGTCAGAGCCGGTATAGTACGATTCGATCTTAGTCCTGTATTGAAGCTTTGCCTGTTTGATGGTTTGTCGAAAGGCATTGCGGGATTTCTTATAAGCTTCCAGGTTAGAGTCCCGCTGTTGGCTGTAATCCGTGGCTTCTGGTTGGGGTATGTACGTACGGTCACTGTGGGGACGACGTCATCTATCCACTTATTGATGAAGCCAATGACTGATATGGTGTACTCCTCAATGCATTCGGAGGAATCCCGGAACATATTCCAGTCTGTGCTAGCAAAGCAATCCTGTAGCTTAGCATCTGCTTCTTCTGACCACTTTTTTAATGATCTAGTCACTGCTGGTTCCTGCTTTGATTATTGCTTGTAAGCAGGAATCGAGAGGATAGAATTATGGTCAGATTTGCCAAATGGAGGGCGAGGGAGAGCTTTGTATGCGTCTCTGTGTGTGGAGTATATGTGGTCCAGAGTTTTTTTCCTCTGGTTGCACATTTATCATGCTAATAGAAATTTGGTAAAATGGATTTAAGTTTCCCTGCATTAAAGTCCTCGGCTACTAGGAGCGCCGCCTCTGGGTGAGCGGTTTCTTGTTTGCTTATGTAAACAACTACAAAGAATACAGATGAAAACTCTCTCGGTAGGTAGTGTGGTCTACAGCTGTACCTCAGGCGAGCAATAGCTTGAGACTTTCTAAGATATCATGCACCAGATGTTGTTTACAAAATACATAGACCGCCGCCCCTTGTCTTACCAGACGCCGCTGTTCTATCCTGCCGGTATAGTGTGTAACCAGCCAGCTGTATGTTGATATTGTTGTCGCTCAGCCACGACTCCGTGAAGCATAAGATGTTACAGTTTTTAATGTCCCGTTGGCAGCTTAATCTTCCGCGTAACTCGTCGATTTTATTCTCCAAAGATTGCAAATTTGCTAGCAGAGTGGATGGAAATGGGGGTTCATCCGATCGCCTACGAATTCTCAGAAGGCAGCCCGACCTTCGGCCCCTCTTTCTCCGCCACCTCTTCACGCAGATCACGGGGATCGGGGCCTGTTCCAGGGGAAGCAATATATCCTTTGCGTCGGACTTGTCAGAGTCATGAAAGGAAAAAAAGGATTCTGCTAGTTCGTGGTGAGTAATCGCAGTTCTGATGTCTAGAAGTTATTTTCGGTCATAATAGATGGTAGCGGAAACTTTATGTAAAAAACAAGTTAAAAAATAAGTTACAAACTACGCAAAAAAACACAATCGGCTGGGGTCACGTGAAACGTCTGCCTTCTTCTCCGGCGCCATCTTATTTGACATGTGAGGAGGCCACAAAGAGAGACAGAGATCTAAAGTACTGCACTATACAGTGAATAGGGTGCCATTTCAGATGTAGGAGAGGAACAGGAGAGGAACAGGAGAGGAACAGGAGAGGGACAGGAGGGGAACAGGAGAGGAACAGGAGGGGAACATGAGAGGAACAGGAGAGAAACAGGAGAGAAACAGGAGAGAAACAGGAGAGGAACAGGAGGGGAACAGGAGAGGAACAGGAGAGAAACAGGAGAGAAACAGGAGAGAAACAGGAGAGGAACAGGAGAGGGACAGGAGAGGAACAGGAGAGGAACAGGAGAGGGACAGGAGAGGAACAGGAGAGGGACAGGAGAGGAACAGGAGGGGAACAGGAGAGGAACAGGAGGGGAACATGAGAGGAACAGGAGAGAAACAGGAGAGAAACAGGAGAGAAACAAGAGAGGAACAGGAGGGGAACATGAGAGAAACAGGAGAGAAACAGGAGAGGAACAGGAGGGGAACAGGAGGGGAACAGGAGAGGAACAGAAGAGGGACAGGAGAGGGACAGAAGGGGAACAGGAGAGATACAGGAGGGGAACAGGAGATATGCCTGTAGAATGATTAAGGCAGACTTGAAGGTGATCTCTCTCTTGTAAACAACTTAGAAACAAGGTTCTTTTAGAAACTCACCTCACATCATCAGACTGGGAGATGCATTCATCAGGGATGCGAACACATGCTGATATGAGCCACATACATTTCATTAGTTAGACAACAATCTTCCTCTCATATCCCTTTCCAATGTCATGAATTTGATTAAAGCCAATCAAAATATCAGTTATGAAACTATTATGAAATGTATCCTTGAAAATATGCGGCCGTCTGGAGTTTTCAATGTTAAAGTAATTGTATGTTTTGCGTTATCCTTGGTCTTTGTATAACTTTTCAGCCCCTCTCGTCTCTTCCTCATGTGTTCATTATTTTTGTCCTCAACTGGCTAGAACGGGATTGCTCCCCTCAACTCTAAATATTTCATTTATTTTCATCCATTATTAAATGTTCTAAATGATCCATGGTCATCCACTCAGCTATTCATTCAACCTGCTAAATGATTTAATGCCCAGAGGCAGATATAGGAAATGCAAAAATATGTATATATCAGATATCTTCTTGGTCATGTATACCTGACATGTTTCACTCATGACTGGGAGGTATTGGGATGGTCTTTATTGTAAATAAAGATCATGTGTTTTCAAGAACTTACCTGGTTAAATAAAGGCAATAAATAGGTATCACAATGCCTAGCCCACTAGCAACATGTGTGGCTCACTATGTTACATTCATTAAAGTCTCATGGTACCTTTGTTTTCCTGTGTGTGTTAGGATTTGCTGTGTATCTGGTAATACATCAAAGATATTAGCAGTGATGTAATTGGCTGTGTTCCTGTAGAAATATTATGTGATTGGTTGTGTCCCTGTAGGTTTCCTGAACATCCAGTCGTGGCCAGAGAACATGACAGACCTGAGTGTCTTCTCCAATCTGGCAACCATAGGAGGTAGAGCACTGTACAGGTAAGAACCTACATGACATTACGACAGTACATTATTACAGTACATTACTATGCTACATTATTATAGTACATTACAGCACTACATTACTACACTACATTATTACACTACATTATTACTCTACATTACTACGCTCTACATTAATACAGGTAGGAAGTCATTCCATCAATTTGGTGCCTTTTGAGAAGTGTAACTTGGTCCCTAAAAAATTGGATAGCAAACCCAATAGCAAACCCAAGCCTATTTGATGGTAATAGTGCTCACTGTTTCCCCTATTGGCTGATGTTGAATGCATTTGATTTCACCTTAATTTAACATTCTGTCATGTTCAACTTCATAAAAACATGTTTTCCCATCTCAAGATGTTAAATAAAAATAACTATAGTAAGTGCTTATTAAGTCCCAAATAAAGTAACTCTGTTGACCGTAACAGGGTTGATGATTTCATCTTAAATCAGCTATACATTTCCATGAGACAGGGGGAATGGAAGCTTGTTGTGTGTAACAGGAAGGGGCAATTGAATGCAAGCATAAAAAATGTAATTGTTCAAACATTTCTAACCTGTTAATCTATGGGTAACAGGGTTGACATGTTATGCTCGACCTGCTCAGTTTTCCACACAGGAAAATGGCCAAAAAGAGTAGAACCAGCTCACCTGCTTTTACACTAGGATTTCACTATCAATGTTCAATGTTTCTTTTGAAAAAAAAATGTTTTAAAGGAATAGTTTCACCATAATTAACAATAGTTCAGTTCACATAACAGGGTTGACCTTAAATGAGGGTTCAGTTCACATAACAGGGTTGACCTTAATTGAGGGTTCAGTTCACATAACAGGGTTGACCTTAAATGAGGGTTCAGTTCACATAACAGGGTTGACCGTAAATGAGGGACAGACGTAAATTAATCATTAATCACATTAAATAAATAATCTTCATAGTAACATAATAACTATGGCTTTTCAATGATGGTGAAAACTTAGAGAAATGTTGGGCTTAAGTGGGTTCAAATCTTCCTAGAAGTCACTGCACGGAGGGACATGTCAAAATGCTGAGTTTTGGCACTATAGCAGGTCTTTATTTTTATTCCGATTTATTGAATTCTCCATATGGTCTGTAGTAAAGGGCACTTCATTTAATATAACAGGCTTTTAAAACTCAATAGTGTTGAACAATTTCTACTTAAAATATCAAAGGGACGCAAAAGGCGCTCATTTTATAGAATGACCCTAGGTGTGGAACCACATAATAAAATAGAGCACTGTCTATATTGTATATTTATGCCTGGAACTCAGTTAAGAGATGTGAATAATGAAGAGCAGTGGTCCAAGCATGGAGCCCTGGGGAACACCACTGACATCTACTCTGCAGTACATCACTACTGTACCATACTTTGAGGTGTGTTAACAATGTAGCACTATTCCTTCTTTCCTACCATTATTAGCTTGTGTACAGGCAGTCTGTCATCTAAGAATGGTTATAATGTCATTGTTGCTTTGTGAGCTCATCAGAATACCATAGATATCCAACTCTGCTAATTTGATAGATGGAATGTTGTCGCAATTGGTCATTTACCATGCCAAAGATTCCCCAGTTGAATCAGTGCTGGTCAATGCACAGACACACACATAAACACACACACACACATAAACACACAAGCACAAATTTGGCAGAAGTCTGGTTCATCCTTGGGAGAAATTTCCAAATGCCTGAAGGTACCACGTTCACCTGTACAAACAATAGTACGCAAGTATAAACACCATGGGACCATGACGCAGCCGCCATACCGCTCAGGAAGGAGACGCATTCTGTCTCCTAGAGATGTACATACTTTGGTGCAAAAAGTGCAAATCAATCCCAGAACAACAGCAAAGGACCTTGTGAAGATGCTGGAGGAAACAGGTACAAACGTATCTATATCCACAGTAAAACGAGTCCTGTATCGACATAACCTGAAAGGCGCCTCAGCAAGGAAGAAGCCGCTGCTCCAAAACCGCCATAAAAAAAAACAGACTACGGTTTGCAACTGCACATGGGGACAAAGATCGTACTTTTTGGAGAAATATCCTCTGGTCTGATGAAACAAAAATAGAACTGTTTGGCCATAACGACCATCGTTATGTTTGGAGGAAAAAGGGGGAGGCTTGCAAACCGAAGAACACCATCCCAACCGTGAAGCACAGGGGTGGCAGCATCATGTTGTGGGGGTGCTTTGCTGCAGGAGGGACTGGTGCACTTCAGAAAATAGATGGCATCATGAAGGAGGAAAATTATGTGGATATATTGATCTCAAGACATCAGTCAGGAAGTTAAAGCTTGGTCGCAAATGGGTCTTCCAAATGGACAATGACCCCAAGCATACCTCCAAAGTTATGGCAAAATGGCTTAAGGACAACAAAGTCAACGTATTGGAGTGGCCATCACAAAGCCCTGACCTCAATCCTGTAGAAAATGTGTGGGCAGAACTGAAAAAGCGTGTGCGAGCAAGGCCTACAAACCTGACTCAGTTACACCAGCTCTGTCAGGAGGAATGGGCCAAAATTCACCCAACTTATTGTGGGAAGCTTGTGGAAGGTTGCCCGAAACAGTTAAACAATTTAAAGGCAATGCTACCAAATAGTAATTGAGTATTTGTAAACCTCTGAGCCTTCTGAACTTCTGAATGTGATGAAATAAATAAAAGCTGAAATAAATAATTATCTCTACTATTATTCTGACATTTCACATTCTTAAAATAAAGTGGTGATCCTAACTGACCTAAGACAAAGAATTTTTACTACGATTAAATGTCAGGAATTGTGAAAAACTGAGTTGAAATGTATTTTGCTAAGGTGTATGTAAACTTCCGACTTCAACTGTAATAGAGAGACACGTGATTGTATACAAATGTAAGCAAGCTTTAAAATGAGTATGTTTTAGTCAAACATTATATCTGTTTTGGCTTCTTGCAGTCAATATGCAGTCTACATATTATTTGTAATTATAAACTGGGTGGTTCGAGCCCTGAATGCTGATTGGCTGACAGCCGTGGTATATCAGTCCGTATACCACGGTATGACAGAACATTTATTTCCACTGCTCTAATTACGTAGGTAACCAGTTTATAATACTGTAGCAATAAGGCACCTTGGGGGATTGTAGAATATGGCCAATATACCACGGCTAAGGGCTGTATCCAGGCATTTCTCGTTGCGTCGTGCATAAGAACAGTCCTTAGCCGTGGTATATTGGCCATATACCATACCCCCTCAGGCCTTATTGCTTAATTATGTTCCGGCCCCCCACCATCCGCTCAAGAAAAAAATTGTCCCATGGCTGAATCAAGTTGATGATCCCTGCACTACACTATCATCACACCAAGAGCAGCAGTCTAGTGGAGAGCCTGCAGATCCATCACAGCAGTCTAAGACTCACTGTGGGTTGAGAGCCATTAGATTAGATGATGATTTGCTTTAGCTACATGAACAGTTCCTCCTGCTTTTCAAGATAATACTGTAATTACCGTCATTAGATGCTAATAGAGCTTCCATTAGACATATTAGCACATGTTTGCAAGCAGAGAGAGGATGGTGTGGATGACTTGTTGACAAGTTCAAGTAAACACACACACACACACACACACACACACACACACACACACACACACACACACACACACACACACACACACACACACACACACACACACACACACACACACACACACACACACACACACACACACACACACACACATAAACACACACCCCTCCACACACAGAGTTATTAAAAAGCTGTCTCCCAGTCTCTAGTCTCCCTTGTGTCCTAGCACTGTCAGTGCAGCTCGGTTCGTAGTGTATAGGGTCATCCACTGAGAGCAGCACGGCCGTTGTACAAATGACTGCCTGCCAGCCAACGCATGCCTGGAAGACATTCTATCTGATGGCCCTGACATTACACAGCCCTGTCTGTCCACACACAGCCAGAGGGAGGGAGGGCGAGGGGGAGAGATGGAGGGAATGGAAGAGAAGGGGAAGAGAGAGAAAGAGAGAGAGAGGAGAAAGGGAGGAGGAGTTGAAGAGCAGAGGCAGACTCGACTTGTGTTCCTCAGTGGCCTATCACTAAGTGGAGAGCCATGTTCTTGTTAGCCAGAGTGCCTCTGTGCACTCCATACTACCTTTCTCCATGGATCTATCTGGCACAAAACCCTTGCTTTCAGAGAGAGAGAGAGACAGACAAACAGACAGAAAAATAGACAGACAGACAGAGAGAGAGCGAGAGAGAGAGAGCTTGAAAGAGAGGAGCATGCTGTACACATCACAGGGATTAAAGACACCGACAAAGATCACTGTTTTGCATTAAGTGATCTTAATACATCTAAGAGCTTTGCAACAAGCTCTCACAGTCTCATTGCAAACATCACATTTCGAAGTTCCTCCAAACATCACATTTCGAAGTTAAGGGTTAAGTTAAGGCACTGATTCTGAATGGTTAGGTAAGGGGTAAGGCTTAGGATGTTTTAAAAATGTTTGTTTAGGAACTCATTCCAAATGGTTTGGTAAGGGGTAAGGCTTAGGATGTTTTAAAAATGTTTGTTTAGGAACTCATTCCAAATGGTTAGGTAAGGGGTAAGGCTTAGGATGTTTTAAAAATGTTTGTTTAGGAACTCATTCCAAATAGTTAGGTAAGGGTTAAGGCTTGGGATAGTGTTAAAAAAATTTGTTTAGGAACTCATTCCAAATGGTTAGGTAAGGGTTAAGGCTTGGGATAGGGGTTAAAATAAAATAAAATAAAAATGATGTTCACAAAGGGGATCCACACCTTCATCTCCAGAGTCATGGGATTGCACCCCTCCACCACCCGCGTCCACAGC
>NC_074687.1:22796960-22800956 GCF_029448725.1 Salvelinus fontinalis
TAGCTCAGTGAAAGTACTTTTGTTTGAGTTTTAGGTCTGAGAATGAGTATGACTTGTATATGAAAGGATTTACAGAAAAGTTTTTTTATATAGTGATTTTCTTTCAGTAGTACTATGTATTACCTGTTTGGCAGACCAGTAAGGGTACAATAAAACTACTGTCTGTGTAGACACCAATCTCTTCCCTCTTTCATTCCGGTAATCCCTGAACGGGAGAAAACACGGTGTAAACACAATCTACAGGCTCCTGTGAAAGATAGAAAGCTACTGCAATAATGGACCAAGAATGAACTTTCTTGTTTCTCAAATATCAGAGAAAAATAGATGTGTGTTTGAATGAAAGAGAGGTCTGCCTCCCAAATGGCACCCTATTCTCTATATAGTACACTACTTTTAACCAGGGCCCATAGGGTTCTGTTTCAAAGTAGTGCACTATATATGGATTTTGGTGCCATTTGGGACGCAGACAGGGATGAGGCCAGGTCAGACACAGCACTTCATACCTGAAGGATAAACCACCACAACAAAACCCTCCGGTGAGTAAATAACAGGGGAGATAAGATTAAGGTTGTTTTCATCTGCTGCAGTGTGGATTTACAGAGTAAAGATGTTACAATATGTGAGACAGAAGCACGCACACACACACACACACACACACACACACACACACACACACACACACACACACACACACACACACACACACACACACACACACACACACACAAAGACACACACAGACACACACACAGACATACACACACACACACACACACACACGCACGCACACACACACACACATGCACTCACGCACACACAAAGACACACACAGACACACACACAGACATACACACAGACACACACAGAGACACACCCACTAACACACACATACGCACACACACACACACACACACACACACACACACACACACACACACACACACACACACACACACACACACACACACACACACACACACACACACACACACACACACATAGACACACACACAGACACACACACTAACGCACACACATGCACACACACACCCACACACACTAACACACACGCACGCGCACGCGCGCACGCACGCACACACACACACACACACACACACACACACACACACACACACACACACACACACACACACACACACACACACACACACACACACACACACACACACACACACACACAGGAGTGTACTTACTGTAGTGTCAATAGGAGACAGGAGACAACATGGAGGGGTTTGAGGGAGTGTACTTTTTTGGTGATCAGGGGGATTGGTTGTAGGTTTTTATTTCCTGCACTATTTAAAACCGTGTTGCTATATTGTCTATGTTGTTGTTGTTGTTTTCCTGTAAAATCCTCTCTAATAAATTGTTTAAAAGGCTGTTTTTCATTGGCAATAACAGGTGAGACATTCAAAGTTAAATGTCAACATCTCAACCGTAAGACAGACTAAAGACAAAGCTAAAGTCCAGTGTGGTGTAGAAATAGATGAACGGTTCTATGTCTATGGCTGGTGTACACCACAGTAGAGACAGACATGGATGCTTGTTTTCCCTTGCAGACTGACTGGCTCTAGGCCCAGGCAGCCATCGGGGCCCTTCGTAGTCGAGAAACGTGGGGCCAGTTTGGAGAGGTACGCCAGATGAGAGAGGAGAGGCGCAGGGCAGGGGGGTTAGGCGTGTCACTGCGTGTCACAGTCACTGCTTGCGCACGGGGCCACGCTCTGCCTACCTGTCTGCCTGTCTGCACGCCACCGCTCACAGCTCGGCTAATCAAAGGAACACGAGAGATGCTACTAACCAATCACAGAGCCACGAGACGCTACTGACTGAAGTCTATTGAGACCATAGAAGTACATACTGTAAAACACATAGGGGTGGTTTCCAGAACATAGACTAAGTCTGGGAATAAAAAGCATGCTCAATGGAGAATCTCCATGAAATTCAGGACTAGACTTAATCTGTGTCTGGTACTGTTAAACTACCCTATAGTTTTAGGGCTGGGCGATGCATCATGAATACTGGTATACCGGTATGGATTCACATACCGGTACGTATTTTTACAACACTGACAATAACAATATTTTGATACAGTGCTGAATTAAAAGTTATACACATTGTACTACTTCACAGTCAGTTTTGTCCTAGTTTGGTTGAGTATTAAACCATCAGAATGGAGAAAGCCCATTAAAACCACTTAGTACTATTTTGTATCCATTCAAGGGTCATGCACTACTCATAAAACATATGTAGAAGTTTTGTTATTCAGAGAACAATATTGTGATATGATATGTTAGCGATATTGCCCAGCCCTACATAGTTTTATATTGTATATACAGTACCAGTCAAAAGTTTGGACACCTACTCATTCAAGGGTTTTTCTTTATTTTTACTATTTTCTACATTGTGGAATAACACATATGGAATCATGTAGTAACCAAAAAAGTGTTAAACAAATCAAAGTATATTTATACTTGAGATTCTTCAAAGTAGCCACTCTTTGCCTTGATGACAGCTTTGCACACTCTTGGCATTCTCTCAACTATCTTCATGAGGTAGTCACCTGGAATGCATATTAATTAACAGGTGTGCCTTGTTAAAAGTTAATTTGTGGAATTTCTTTCCTTCTTAATGCGTTTGAGACAATCAGTTATGTTGTGACAATGTAGGGGTGAAATACAGAAGATAGCCCTATTTGGTAAAAGACCCAGTCCATATTATGGCAAGAACAGCTCAAATAAGCAAAGAGAAACAACAGTCCATTATTACTCTAAGACATGATGCTCAGTCTATATGAAAAATGGCAAGAACTTTGAAAGTGTCTTCAAGTGCAGTCGCAGAAACCGTCAAGCGCTATGATGAAACTGGTTCTCATGAGGACCGCCACAGGAAAGGAAGACCCAGAGTTACCTCTGCTCTAGACAATAAGTTCATTTGAGTTACCAGCCTCAGAAATTGCAGCCCAAATAAATGCTTCACAGAGTTCAAGTAACAGACACAACTGTTCAGAGGAGACTGCATGAATCAGGCCTTCATGGTTGAAATGCTGCAAAGAAAACATGACTAAAGGACACCAATAATAAGAAGAGACTTGCTTGGGCCAAGAAACACAAGCAATGGACATTAGACCGGAGGAAATCTGTCCTTTGGTCTGATGAGTACATATTTGACCGCCGTGTCTTTATGAGATGCAGAGTAGGTGAATGGATGATCTCCGCATGTGTGGTTCTCACTGTGAAGCATGGAGGAGTTGGTGTGATGGTGTGGGGATGCTTTGCTGGTGACACTGTCTGTGATTTATTTAAAATTCAAGGCACACTTAAGCAGCATGGCTACCACAGCATTCTGCAGCGTTACGCCATCTCATCTGTTTTGCGCTTAGTGGGACTATCATTCAACAGGACAATGACCCAACACACCTCCAGGCTGTATAAGTGCTATTTGACCGAGAAGGAGAGTGATGGAGTGTTGCATCAGATGACCTGGCCTCCACAATCACCTGACCTCAACTCAATTGAGATTGTTTGGGATTTGTTGGAGCCCAGAGTGAAAGAAAAGCAGCCAACAAGTGCTTTGCATATGTGGGAACTCCTTCAAGACTGTTGGAAAAGCATTCAAGGTGAAACTGGTTGAGAGAATGCCAAGAGTGTGCAAAGCTGTCATCAAGGCAATGGGTGGCTACTTTAAACAATCTCAAGTATTAAAACACTTTTTTTGTTACTACATGTTTTCATATGTGTTATTTCAAATGTTGATGTCTTCACTATTATTCTACTATGTAGAAAATAGTAAAAAATAAAGAAATACCCATGAATGAGTAGGTGGGTCCAAGCTTTTGACTGGTTGAGACAATGTCTTGTTCACTGTGGGGCACTATCTAGAAGGAAAAACATATATTTTGCATTTCCTAACATCTCTGTCTTGAAGGTAATTGTCTATTTTGAGTGACTGAGTCAGCACAACAGGTTTGCTAGAAAAGAT